>NC_061117.1:223657366-223754900 GCF_002878395.1 Capsicum annuum | reverse complement strand
CTGGTACCACCGGAGCCTGGTAGGCCTTTGATCTTATATTTATCAGTCATGGACAATTCTTTTGGTTGTGCCCTGGGTTAACATGATGTCACAGGCAAAAAGGAGCAGGCTATTTATTATATTAGCAAGAAGTTCACCGCATATGAGGCCATGTATACTCTTCTTAAAAGGACGTGTTGTGCCCTAACTTGGGTAGCACAGAAGTTGAAGCATTATCTCTCATCCTATACTACTTATCTCATCTCCCATATGGATCCTTTGAAGTATATCTTTCAGAAGCCTATGCCGATAAGTCGATTGGCAAAGTGGAAAATATTGCTTACCGAGTTTGACATTGTATATGTGACTCGAACCACCATGAAAGCCCAAGCCTTGGCAGATCATCTTGCTGAGAATCCCATTGATGAAGAGTACAAGCCATTAAAGACATATTTTCCTGATGAAGAAGTGTCGTGTGTCGATGAATTCGTTATAGATGCTAATCCAGGTTAGAAGTTGTTCTTCGATGGAGCTGTCAATATGAAAGAAGTCAGAATAGGTGTGCTTTTTATCTCTGAATCTGGACAATATTTCTCGGTAACAACACAACTTCAATTTTACTAGACTAACAATATGGCAGAGTATGAAGCTTGCATTCTTGATTTGAGGTTAGCTGTTGATATGGGAGTCCAAGAATTATTGGTGTTGGGGGATTTAGATTTCCTCATCCATCAAATTCAAGGTGATTGGGAGACACGAGATTTGAAGCTCATCCCGTATCGACAATGCTTGCAGGAGCTATGTCAACGGTTTGTGTTAGTAAAATTTAGGCATATTCCAAAGACTCATAATGAAATTGCTGATGCTTTAGCCACTCTGTCTTTAATGCTCCAACATCCTGATAAAGCTTACATCGATCCAGTGAATATACAGAGTCGTGATCAGCATGCTTACTGTAGTGCGGTTGAAGAAGAGCTCGATGGAGAACCCTGGTTCTTGGATATCAAGAGATATATTCAGTCAGGAGAATACCCAACATATGCCACCAACGATCAAAAGAGGACTATTAGGCATTTGTCTAGTGGATTTTTCTTAAGTGGGGGGGATTTTATATAAGAGAACCCCAGATCTGAGACTTTTGAGGTGTGTAAATGCAAGAGAAGCCTCAGCAATCATGGTTGAAATACACTCTGGAGTATGCGGGTCACATATGAACGGTCATGTCTTGTCAAAGAAGATTCTTCAAGCAGGTTATTACTAGCTTACTATGGAGAGGAATTCTATTCGATTTGTTCGAAAGTGTCATCAATGTCAGGTACATGGTGATCTGATACGTTCTCCTCCTGCTGAGTTGCATGCAATAGCCGCTCCATGGCCGTTTGTGGCTTGGGGAATGGATGTGATTGGACCGATTGAGCTGAGGGCATCAAATGGACATAGATTCATTTTGGTAGCCATTGATTACTTCACAAAGTGGGTAGAAACAGTAACTTTCAAGTTAGTGACAAAGAAGGTTGTGGTAGATTTTGTTCATGCCAACATCATTTGTAGGTTTGGAATTCCTAAGATGATCATTACAGACAATGATGCCAATCTCAATAGTCATTTGATGCAAGAAGTGTGTCAACAGTTTAAGATCGCACATCGAAATTCTACTCTATATCGCCCAAAGGCCAATGGTGCTGTAGAAGCCAACAATAAGAATATAAAAAGATACTGTGAAAAATGGTACAAGGGTCTAGACAGTGGCATAAAAAGTTGCCGTTTGTATTGCTAGGTTATCGTACCACTGTTCCCACTTCAACAGGGGCAACTCCATATTTATTGGTGTATGGGACAGAAGTAGTCATCCCTGTAGAAGTTGAAATTCCCTCTCTTCAAGTCATTGTAGAAGCAGAGATTGATGATGACGAATGGGTCAAAACTCGACTGGAACATTTGAGTTTGATTAAGGAAAAAAGGCTAACGTCTGTATGTCATGGCCAGTTGTATCAGAGGAGGATGGCTCGAGCGTATAACAAAAAGGTCCATTCCAGGAATTTTGAAGTTGGTCAGTTGGTATTGAAACATATCCTTCCTCACCAGGCTGAAGTGAAAGGCAAGTTCTCTCCTAACTGGCAAGGTCCCTTTGTTGTGAAGAAAGTGTTGCCCAATGGAGCCTTATATTTGACAGATATTGAAGGTAAAATTGCAGAAATGGCTATCAATGCTAATGCGGTCAAAAGATATTATGTATGATATTTTATCCTTTGTTGATTTTATTGCTTGTTTAGTACTTGCATTTTTTAAGATTGATATGATGAAGGAATTTTATTCTTCTATCCAAACATTGTGTCATCCTTTGTTTACCCGTTTGAGCTTTGTTTTATTTTTTCTTTCATATCCCTCTTTTGGAATCAAAATAGAGTCAAAGATAAATGTCAAGAAAATAAGAATAAAAGAAAGAGTTTGAAAAAAAATCAAATCAAAACAAAGAACAAGCTTATGGAACTACATGCGACCTGATTCTCCTCTCTCGAGAGTGAGATACGTAGGCTGCCCTATTTCGGGCTCGGTCCAACCAAATAAAGATTTTAGAGTCACCCAATCAACAAAAACTGGGGCATGAGTTAATGTGTTGTTTGAGTCGATTCCAAAAGTTGTAAGTCCCATCCCCACTTGAAGTGTCGTTTGAACCTCTTGCCATCCTTTTCTAACCTTATCTGAAAGCCAAGTTACAACCAAAGAAAGTCCTTCAGATCAATTTTTGATAATGTTAAGGCTAAGCATGCAATGGATATGATGATACATTGTGAGGTACCACTTGTCTACCTTAGCATAAGAAATCAAGAAAGAAATACAAAATGAGAGAGTCTTATTGGTGAAAAACCCGTGGGCATCATAAGGTAATGGTGAGTTGAGAGAAATAAAAATGAGAGAGTCTTATTGGTGAAAACTCTCGCAGGAACCATAAGGCGATGGTGAGTGGAGAGAAATAAAATGAGAGAGTCTTATTGGTGAAAACCCTCACAGGCACTGTAAGGCGATGGCGAGTTCAAGAGAAAAGTGAAAAGTGAAAAAAAAGAGATTTGCTGGCGAAAGTCTTTAAAGATGTCATCAATTGAATGTGATCTATGAGTCCAATGGATTTGAAGAAGTGGCTCAGCGGCAAAGGCACGAACTCAACAACAAATGGGGAATTTGGATAGGAAAATCAGGCAGCTTAATCCAAAATGCATGTCATACTCATTGGAGTTGGTTGTCGTATTCAGATAAGTTTTCTTTTTGAATATGGGACATTGCCCTTTACTTTCAATTTACATATTCATGCTTTTTGTCTTTTTATGTCATTTATCAAAATAAAAGTCACCATCATTTCTTTACATTTTAAGTCAAGTCTGTGTCAAAACAAGAGAGAAAGGATTTCTAAATTTACTACCAGTCTTCCCAATTATATGAGGAAAAGCTAAGGACCTGCACATGAAAGAAATATGATCGTAATTCAACACGAAGCAAAGGAAGTCTATCAACCGACAGGTTGTTGTATTCGTCGAAGTATTCAGATTTGGGAAGAGAGTGCACCTCAGAGGCATGGTAAAATGGAAACCCATTGTTCGAGTCAGAACTCATTTCCCTCAATCTGGATCCGGGTTAATAATGCGGCAAGACAGGGCAAGTATCAGTGATTTGGAACAAAGATAAAAGGAATGAGTGCTGGGGCAGATACCTGAGAAGCCAAGAGTTGCAAGCCACCACTAAGTTTTTAACTGATAAATTTTCTTTGTTGAAATAAGGGCAAATTCGCCTCGCTTAATTCATCTACCATTGGAAATGCACATTCGTGAGATTTTACTTTCTACTCAGGACCCTCCTGAAAAATGGGATTTTACTTTCTATTCAGGACCCTCCTAAAGAATGGGAATTAACTTTCTGCTTAGGACCCTCTTGAAAAATGGGACTTTACTTTCTGTTCAGGACCCTCCTAAAAAATGGGATTTTACTTTCTGTTCAGGACCCTCTTGAAAAATGGGATTTTACGTTCTGTTCAGGACCCTCCTGAAAAATAGGATTTTACTTTCTGTTCAGGATCCTCCTGAAAAATGGGATTTTACTCTCTGTTCAGGACCCTCCTGAAAAATAGGACTTTACTTTTTGTTCAGGACCCTCCTGAAAAATGGGACTTTACCTTCTGTCCAGGACCCTCCTGAAAAATGGGATTTTACCTTCTGTTCAGGACCCTCCTGAAAAATGAGATTTTACTTTCTGTTTAGGACCCTCCTAAAAATTGGGATTCTACTTTATGCTCAGGACCCTCCTAAAAAATGGGACTTTACCTTCTGTTCAGGACCCTCCTGAAAAATGGGATTTTACTTTATGTTCAGGACCCTCCTGAAAAATGAGACTTTACCTTCTATTCAAGACCCTCCTGAAAAATAAAATTTTACTTTATGTTCAGGACCCTCCTGAAGAATGGGAATTTACTTTCAGTTCAGGACCCTCCTGAAAAATGGGACTTTACCTTCTGTCAGGACCCTCCTAAAAAATGTGATTTTACTTTCTGTTCAGGACCCTCCTAAAAAAATGGGATTTTACTTTATGTTTAGGACCCTCCTGAAAAATGGGATTTTACTTTCTGTTCAGGACCCTCCTGATGAATGGGAATTTACTTTTAGTTTAGGACCCTCCTGAAAAATGGGATTTTACTTTCTATTCAGGACCCTCCTGGAAAATGGGACAACACTTTCAAAAATGAAATACTGCTTTGCTATAATTTTTGTTTGGGATAATTTTCGTTCTAGTTTTAATTTTGAGTTTCTGGAGCCCGCCTGAAGAACAGGGTGATGAAATAGCAAGTCAGGAGCCCGCCTGGAGAACGGAGTTAAGAAATGAAAAGTCAAGAAACAAAGTGATTAAATATTAAGTCAGGAGCCCGCCTGGAGAATACGGTGAAGAAATGAAAAGTCAAGCAACAAAGCGAAGCAATTGAAAGCCAACCAACAAGTTGAAAGAAATTGCAAGTCAGGAGCCCGCCTGGAGAATAGAGTGATAAAAGTCGAGTCAAGAGCAAACAGAAGCTGTATAGATAGGATTTTGTAATTTCATTTATGTTTTAACTTATAATTTTCTTTTTTGATGTAATGACAGAGCCGCGGACCGGAACCTCGATGGAACCTCACTCGACTCTCCAACTCGGTATAGTCCACTTCTTTTCCAACCCTTTGAGATACCCGTCACTTGATTCCTTCATAACTTGGGTAGGTAGTATGTCCTAAATCAATACTTAGTTTTCCTCCTTCTTTTTGTTTCATTTTTAAATAAGGGTCGGGACAAAATTCTGTCTCATTGTCTACTTCTTTGTCTGAAAACACTGCACATTTACATTCAAAGGGGGCATGATGTAGACACGTAATTTTGTCCCTCCGAAAGATATTTTTTGTCTATTTACCTTATCCTACCGTGTATCCACATCCGTATGATAATTCATCTGCAAAAAGACAAAAATAACAAACCAACAACCTACCCTATCAAATGGCAACACCTCACCACCCCTCCATTTCTTGTCCACAAAGGCAAAAGGGATAAACATACACTAAAAAGAGGGTCCCACGAGGGAACCTTCGAGGAAGGTGCCAAAAACCCTTTTGTTTTTTCATTTTTTTATATACATACACACATAGGGAACAAGAATGGATAGATGATTCATGCTTCTTCTCCATTTTTCTATCAATACAACACATACACGAATAGAGAGAAAGAGAGGAGGGAGAGCTCTCAATCATCTTTTTCTCGACAAAAATACGCTCGCATACTCTCAGCATGCCGGAAAACACACTCTCTCACCAGAAACACGTTCTCTCACCAAAAAAAACATATGAACGCACGCACCCAGTAAGAAAAATGAGATAATAAAAGGCGATTGATGGGATTTGGGAAAAGAATAGCGATATCAGAGTGTTTCGACAGAAATTCGGCAAGAAACAGTGAAGCTGGTGTGAGATCTGTCATTTTCTTGAGTTTTTCCGGTGAACCTTTCACCGGAATTAGTTTACAGGTCGTTGTCTACTCGTTTTAGTCCCAAAATCCAGAGATCTCATCCGTTTCCTTAGATTTTTGAGTAGATTTGGATGGAAAAATGATGTGTTCGCCGGAATCTGACCCTTCTCGTTGGCTTGGTCACTGTCAACTCACCGGAGTTCAGTTCCTATAGGTTTTTTTCAGTTCTTCACCGGATTTAGAGAGCTTTGGTTTCGTCTGTTTCATGATTGGTTATTCGATAGCGTTCTTGAAGGGTATCTCACAATCTAGTGGGTTCAATATTAATGAGTTGGAGCTCGGCTCGTTGTTGGGGTCTCCATTCGAGGATTTCAGTCTCAAATTTTTTTTATTATCAATAAAAACAAGTTCTATTGAGGTGTATTTCCTTAACCCGTTATTTTTTCTTTATCTTAATTTGTTGAATTGATTGTGATTATGTGTGGAGTGATTACGATTGTTTGATCTAGTTGATGTTATGGTTATGTGCTAGACGATTTGATTTCGATGATATGTGGAACGAATTTGAGTAATTTTGCTGGTGATTGATAAAAAGGGAACTCGGGTGAGAATAGAGAAATTAATAAAATTAGAATGTAGATTAACTTTGGTTTATTGTTGTTTAATTAGGAATAAGCATGAATGTGATAAATTTATGACCTGTTGAAATGGATAGGCAATATAGGTCTGGGTAGGCAGAAATCTAGGATGTGATGTGTTTGATCGAATGTTACATGTGTGTTTTGAACTTTTTGTTTAGTTAGCTTATTTAATTCAAATGTATTATTTGGCTGGTGAATGCCCCGAGGGATTTGTGTTTATTTGCCGGGGAATGTCCCAACGTATTATGTTGGCTGAAGACGTTCGTGAGGAAGGCCTGGGGTGTCGGGTAAAGCGTAGGAGTAGTTTAGGATTATTTTAGAATAGAATAGGTTTACATTTTTGCATTTTTCATTTTTCGGGACTGTATAATCAGACTGGACATTATATTTTGGATTATTTTGTTTTGTTTGCTTGAGTGATTTTTTTGCGTGCTTTGTGTGGTTTATGCATTTGTAATGTCAATTTAGCTGATACGCTCTGCCAAGAGACTGTTGTCAAACCACGGGATCGAGGGGTGCCTAACACCTTTCCCTCGATCAACAGAATTCCTTAGCTAGAATCTGTGTTCGCAAACCAGTATTAAAGAGTCAAAACAATTTTGAAAAAGGATATCCATGGGTGACTTGGCACATCCGATTTATGCCAAGTGGTGACTTTGAGTTTTGATTGTTAAAAATAATCCTTTTTCGAAATAAATTTTCATCTTTTATCACTATAATAATTAAAACCCCTTTTACCCTTAAAACATATCTTTTTGGAGTTAAAAAGGGGTGTGACAATATGCAAGAAGCTAAGTTTATTTGATTCATAGTGAAGTATGATGTTGCATATATAATGTAGAAGTATGCCCAAGGTGATATGAGGTTGCGGTATTTTCTAAGACTATTACACGTTTTTTGTGATGAGTGGTACCGTTGAGTTGCTAGGTGGAGAAAGACTAGTTAGATGGTATATGGTATTCTAAATAGCCAAGTTAAGGAGTTTTGATTGATAGTGTTGAGCCTATTTATATGATCTTGATTCTCATAGTAGAGAGATGTAAGTTTGGAGTCGCGATATTGGTAGGCTATGTCGGAAGTAGTATGATTCATTGAAGGCTTGGTGGTATCCCTGTTGAGTGCTAGATTCTAAGTTTGAGTTTTTGAAGGTTGAACTAATAGAAATAAGTGTTAAAGCACTAGAGGGTGTGCACTTCGACTATGGGGATACTCATGAAGACCCGAAGTTACTAAGTGTGCAAGTATTATATCATGACTGCTGGGTCTATAGAATGATAAAGTGTATCTCAGAAGATAGTATTATGTAATGCCCCGCATTTTGGGCTACAATATAGACCATGATTCCAATGCATTGATAATCCCGAAGACATAAATCCTATGCCAATATGGCATGTTAATTATTTGCGTAGTATGTGAATCCATTTAAGCTTGAATTTAGACCATAGAGGTCCTTCAACTTAAGGACGAGTTGAAACTATTTCAATCAATTAAGTTTTAGTGGACGTTATAATTTGTGTCAACTTCCATCGACCATAAATCTCTGTATATGTTGAATTAGAGAGCCTACTATGTGTCAAATGATAGGTCTTTGAGTTAGCTTTCCAACGATACCAATTTTGCTAAAATACAGCACCCAAGCAAGAAGTTATGGCCTTTCGAAGTAGTAGGCGGAGCCTATGTAAACATAGGCGATAGCATAGGCGGCGCCTATGTAAACATAGACGATAGCATAGGCGGCGCCTATGAACATAGGCGATAGCATAGGCAGCGCCTATATAAACATAGGTGATAGCATAGGCAATGCCTATGTAAAGGTTTCAAGTGACTTAAACACTTCATTTTTGGGGCAAAATGGTCCTTTTCCACCCTTACTTAGCCCTAAACACGAAATTCAGTTTCCAAAGACCCCAAAATACACCTTCATTAATCAAAATTGTTCAAGAACTCTCTCTAGGGTTTCAAAATAAAAATCCAAGCAACTCAAGATTGAACCGTGAGTTTTAGAAACTAATTGCATATTTGGAATCCTCTCAACGTAGGCTTCAAGAAGCACCTAATATTCGTAGCAATCGAGGTACGTGGGGTTATCCAAAAATATCAGGGGTGTAGTTTTATGAACATGCATGCTTTTAAATGGGGTTTTCAAAAAATACTAATAACTTGCTCTTATTATGATTTCTAAGTCATTTTTTTAAGTTCATGGGAATTGTTTCCTATATACTTCAATGGTTGAAACCATGCATATGAGATTTGATATTTTCCATGGAATTTTGATAAATATGAATGATAAATTGCTTTCAAATTCCCATGATAATGTTTCGATACCCCATATTATATTGCGACCAACAAAAGAGAGCATGAATTTGAAATAATTATTGTCCACTACTTGTAAATGATGAAATCATCTTGATTTTTACATGATTATGCATATGTTGATGTGATATTGATGACTTCCAAGTTGGGTATGACGATGCCCTACAAATAAGATATGTGATTGAATCAGATGAAATTTGAATGCATTGATTTTACATGAGATAGGTGAATGCCCAAAGAAGGCATTTGAGTGTAAGGGCTTATCGCTGGAAACCATGTTGGCCGACATGGGAATTTGGTACCCTGCTTTGTGATCTTGTGTACCTGACTTTATGTCATTCCCAAATTGGGACTATGGTTAGAAGCCCTTCTTTGTGATCTTGTGCACTACCATTGGGTCAAGACACCCTACTATGTGATCTTGTGTGTCTGCCCCTCACGTATACTCTAATCTCGGCGGCAACCGAGGTTTGACAGTTGGTGTAAATGTGATATGTACGGTATTCCACCTAGCTCAACTGCATTACATTGTTGTTGAAAACAATTACATTATTCCCATGTGTTTTCAAATGACTTGATGTGAAACTGCTTTATAATGGCTCTCAACTATATTTTGTAAAAATATTATGTTTTGTTTTGATATCTCTGCGTACCAGTACTTTTGTATTGACCCCCTTCCTTCCAGGTTCGGAGGCGCAGTCTAGGGGTCTAGAAAATCAGTAGATTCCTCGAAAAGATTTGCAGAGTCACTTGGTGAGCCTTCTATATTTTGGAAGGACTGATTATCTGGTAGTGTCATTTATCACTTATTAGTTTTGGGTCTACTGGGGGCCTTGTCCCAGTTCTTAGATAGACATTTGTTTCAATCATGTAGTAGAGATTTCGCAGACGTTATAGAGGTGTTGATTTGAGATTTTGGGACATTATTCTCTATTATTTCTTGCATATGACTCTTGATCATGTTTTTCATAATGTTATTATCTTCCGCATCTCTTTATCATTTGAATTATGTGCATGATTACCAGACAGATAGGGGTGTTTTGGGCATTCATGATTTTGAATACTCGTCATGGCCAGGGCCCCAGTTTGGGTCATGACAAACTTGATATCAGAGCATGGTTCATGGTCCCAGGGTGTCTGCGAAATCGCGTTGGGTAGAGTCTTATTTATGGGTATGTAGCGTGCCATACTTATAAGCAGGAGACTACAAGGCATTTAGGAATGTCTCTCTTTCTTCATGTTCTAGTTCGTGCAACAGATAATTCGTGCTATGGTGACGTCCATACTAAAGTAAAATCATCCCAAATTCTTTTCTTACTCGGATGTTCTCAGACCCTTCACATTCCTGGGGTGATTTAAGTCCAGAAGTTTATAGTCTAAATGGTATTGTCCCTTCGGATCGCATCATATAAGATCTTAAAATTGTGCAAGGACTTGAGAAGAGTCCATTATTGCTTCAGAGTGTATGGGTTCTAGTGTGAACCTTGATCTTGACAAAATCGTGCTTTTCAACCTTTTGTATTGAGTATATTCGGCCTTTTTCAGAAATTTATAATGAATATGTCATGCTTAAGGAAAAAGATGTGTAGTAGAAGTGTTGGAATTGTATTTCCATGCAAATAGTAGTATAAGTTAAAGTGTCAGTGTCATGACCTGTTGGTAACTAGTAGCGTGTGTGGATTGTATGATAATCTGTGAGGGAAATATTTGACTCAGATTTTTATCTATACAAAGTAAGATGTGTATTCTCAGCTTATGGAATATTGTGTGACAAGTTTCTATCTCTTGAAAATATTTTATCATTGTGTTGATGAAACTAAAAAGTCTAGTGAAGCCGTGTGGGGCTCTTTTGATTCACTAGCATAGTTGACTTTTCACTCATCCCATTTTCGTGTTCAAAAAAAAAATCAAAGTCTAGCGAAGCCGTGTGAGGCCTATTTCGATTCACTAGCAATTTGTCGTTCAATGTGTTGTTCTTGTGTTGGTTGAATATATGTATAGCTGAATCTTTTTGCATGAGATAGAGTTGGTAATGAAGTGATTCGTCCTTGGGTGTTATTAGTAGAAGGTAGAGAAGGAGTTGTTGGTCAGGGTGATTTGTTGGTTGCTTGAATGTGAAAATGGCTATATTAGCGAGTAAGTTATGATTATAGACTCATGGTTGTTTGAGGAATTTGAAGGTAGTGTAAATGTACGCTTGGGTAAGTAATTGTGATGTGAGAAAGCAGTATAAGTAGATACGATTGTACAGGGTTATAATATAAGGATAAGGTTGACCATGTCTATTATGAGGCTTTAACCCTCTTGACCCTCTTTTCATTGGTAGTTGTAAACTAGTGCTACTTATGAGAAGGTATGTAGTAGATTTTTGAGATATTTGGGTAGAATGTCCCAATTTGATGGATTAGTATATTTATATTATGTTGCATTCTTCATTGATGGTAAATGATTGATACTAAACTATAGTCTTTAATTTAAATGGTGTGGTGGTAAATAGTGGCAAGAGTTTGATGATGCATGTTTTGTGGGATTAAATTAGAAGGCTTGAAGTAATGAAATAGTACATGCTAATGGATTATGATAAGGAAAACTATTAGGTCATGATCGATTATTGTGGTTATGAAGTTCTAGTCCACTAGTGTTTTGTGATGTTTATTTATAGTTTCCAAGAGAAAATTTTGTGTAAGGTTGGGTTGTAAATCATGCATAGCACTAGATATTAAGTTTGAATAGTTGATGTCCATGAAGGTGGATGTGATGATTTCTTGGTTAATGATACTAGTTATATGGTAATGGAAGTGATCTAATAGGCTTGAACGGTGTATGAAATGGCTTAAGTTTAAGTTGATTCGTAATGAAGTATAACATTGTAAGTATGGTGGGTAAATATGCCCAAGGCGATATGGAGTTGTGGCATTTCTCTAAGACTATTACATGTTGCGTGACTAGTGGTAAAGTTGAGTTGCTAGTTGGAAAAAGACTAGTTAGATGGTATATGGTGTTCTAGATAGCCAAGTTAAGGAGCCTTGATGGATAGTGTTGAGCCTTTTAATGTGATCTTGATTCTCATAGTAGAGGGATATAAATTTGGAGTCGCAATAGTGGTAGGCTGTTTCGAAAGTGATATAGTTCATCAAAGGCTTGGTGATATCCATGTTAAGAGTTAGAATCTAAGTTTGAGTTTTGAAGGTTGAACCGATAGAAATAAGTGTGCAAGCATTATACTATGACTATTGGTGGCTATGGAAAGATAGAGTGTATCCCAGAAGGTAGTCATTCGGGTTAAGTTCTATGATATGCATACATTGTCATTTTTTTCAGACCCTAGAGCGCAGTAAGTATAGTTTAGTTAGAATCTAGTAAAGGATCTCCCAAACTTTAGATGATGACGTGAAGCTGAGGGGGAGATGATAGAACGAATGACCAAGTAAGGCTCTCAGATTATAGTAGTGATGCACTATGATTTAGAACATCAGAAAGTGAGGGTGGATCTTAACCCATTCCTACCTCAGTATTTTTTTTAGTTATCTGGATGCTTACTCATGCCTTACGATTCAGTTCTGTGATCATAGTTCATGATTCCGGTATATGATAGAGAGTCGCGTACTCTTCCAGTTCCAAGATAATGAGTTCTAGTTTATTCAAGTAGTCAGAATCACATTCATTATGTTATGAACTCTAGTTGAGGTCATGCAACTCATGATGCATGTACTCACTCTTTATAGTGTGCTCAGTCCCGTATAAAGATCTTTTCACGCTTGAGGGTCTTATGTTTTTACTTTTTAGTGACCCTTCCTATGCAATGATAGTGGTGATGATGTAAATGTTCTTGTTGATGGAAGATCATAGTATGCTTGTTTAGATAAGGCCATAAGTGTGAAGTAAGATTTAGGGTCAAGTTTTTGATACATGTGATGGTTAGTGGAAAAATTTTTGTACGTATGTCTTAGGGTAGCGCGTGGGAGTTATATTGACAATAGTTTAGAAACTATGTGAAGTATGTATTTATGGGTGGTTGCCTTGAAGTTAACATGTGGCTATAAATTAGTCTTGAATGACATTTTGGGATTGTAGTGGAAGGTCGCAATATGCATTAGCGACTTCATATTAAGAGTTCAGAGTAGTCTTTGAAGTGGTAAGGCATGTTATACTTAGGATGTGATCTTTAAAAGGAGATATAGAAGGTAGCATCATATGGTTTAGAATAATAGCGTGGTCTGGCATGCTGTATTTTTTTTTTTGACTTAGAGTTAGGCTTGATCACGGCGAAGGTATTAAGTTATTTCTGACATTAGTAGAAAGATTTGTCAATGCTCATATGAGAATTTTAAGCTGAGTTGAATGGATATGATATTTATAGGGAATAGTATAGTTAAGGGATATTCGGGAAGTGCTCTAAGCCTGAAAGTAAGAAGTTGTATTGCCAAAGGTCTAAAAATTCTATCCTAATTTAAGAGTTATATGTCTATATTCCAAATTGTAGAGTAGTGTCAATGTTGTGATTTCCTCAGTTGGATGTCTTGTGTAATCCATACCCAAGATTCATGGCTCCCTATTACCGCTAAAATTTCTTTAGAGAATTGTTCTGAAGAGATACTCCAGTTAAGTATGAGGATGTAGTATAATTCAGTCTATATGGCCAATAAGTCAGTTTAGTAGTCAGATTCGCATGACTTGTTTTCTCGTCTTTGCACTTATTCATGCTACTCGAAATCACAGACATGCTACTATTCCAAGATAGATTATACCAGTAGTTACGAGTATAGCCTAGTTTATGCATCGTGCATTAAATTCAGATTTTAGATGTTCAGTTATGATTCAATTCATAGGTGCCCTGCGCATCGCCTCAGTTTTCCGAGTGTCTTAGTGAATTGGGCATTCATAGAGGGACATAGGGTCCCAAGGGGGAGATACCCCATTCAGCTGCATGCATAGATTCTTATTACAAGCTCCGCACCAGTTATCATTGTGTATTAAGTCATACGTTCATACGTCAGTTCAGTCAGATATGCATGTATTAGAAATGTATGTCCAATAGAAAAAGTTCAGCTTAGCAATGTATTCAGTTCTGCGTTCATGAGAACAACTCAGTAACAAATCTATGCATCAGGTATGCATGTTCATTATGATAATTCAGCTTATGAGTAGCTTCAGTCGTGTATTCCATGCATCAGATCTGCATGTCTGGTATAAGAATTCGGAACATCAGTAGTTCCATCCATATGGTCATGTTTCAGATCAGTGTATTATTTATTAGAGGACATGTCATGTCCGCGTTATTCCATACCTCTAAGCTTCAATATGTTCCTACCCATCATTCGAGGACGAATGATCCCAAGGGGGAGATAATGTAATGCCCCGCATTTCGGGCTACAATATAGACCATGATTCCGATGCGTTGATAATCCCAAAGCCATAAATCCTATACCAATATGGCATGTTAATTATTTGCGTAGTATGTGAATCCATTCAAGCTTGAATTTAGACCATAGTGGTCCTTCAACTCAAGGACGAGTTGAAACTATTTCGATCGATTAAGTTTTAGTGAACGTTGTAATTTGTGTTAGCTTTCATCGACCATAACTCTCTGTATATGTCCAATTAGAGAGCCTACTATGTGTCAAATGATAGGTCTTTGAGTTATCTTTCCAACGATACCAATTTTGCTAAAATCTGGCACCTGAGCAAGAAGTTATGGCCTTTCAAATTAGTAGGCGGCGCCTATGTAAACATAGGCGATAGCGTAGGCGGCGCCTATGTAAACATAGGCGATAGCGTAGGCGGCGCCTACGTAAACATAGGCGATAGCATAGGCAACGCTATGTAAAGGTTTCAAGTGACTTAAACACTCTGTTTTTGGGGCAAAATGGTCCTTTTCCACCCTTACTTAGCCCTAAACACGAAATTCAGTTCCCAAAGACCCTAAAATACACCTTCATTCATCAAAATTGTTCAAGAACTCTCTCTAGGGTTTCAAAATAAAAACCCATGCAACTCAAAATTCAACTGTGGGTTTTAGAAACTAATTGCATATTTGGAATCCTCTCAACGTAGGCTTCAAGAAGCACCTAATGTTCGTAGCAATCGAGGTACGTGGGGTTATCCAAAAATCTCATAGGTGTAGTTTTATGAACATGCATGCTTTTAAATGGAGGTTTTCAATAAATACTAATAACTTGCTCTTATTATGATTTCTAAGTCATTTTTTTAAGGTCATGGGAATTGTTTGCCTATATACTTCAATGGTTGAAACCATGCATATGTGATTTGAGAATTTCCATGGAAGTTTGATAAATATGAATGATAAATTGCTTTCAAATTCCCATGATAATGTTTTGATACCCCATATTATATTGTGACCAATAAAAGAGAGCATGAATTTGAAATAATTATTGTCCACTACTTGTAAATGATGAAAACATCTTGATTTTTAAATGATTATGCATATGTTGATGTGATATTGATGACTTGCAAGTCGGGTATGACGATTCCCTACAAATAAGATATGTGATTGAATCAGATGAAATTTGAATGCATTGATTTTACATGAGATAGGTGGATGCCCGAAGAAGGCGTTTGAGTGTAAGGGCTTATCGCTGGAAACTGTGTTTGCCGATATGGGAATTTGGTACCCTGCTTTGTGATCTTGCGTACCTGACTTTATGTTATTCTCAAATTGGGACTATGGTTAGGAGCCCTACTTTGTGATCTTGTGCACTACCATTGGGTCAAGACACCCTACTATGTGATCTTGTGTGTCTGCCCCTCATGTATACTCTAATCTCGGCGGCAACCGAGGTTTGACAGTTGGTGTAAATGTGATATGTACGATATTCCACCTAGCTCAGCTGTATTACATTGTTGTTGAAAACAATTACATTATTCCCATGTGTTTTCAAATGACTTGATATGAAACTGCTTTATAATGGCTCTCAACTATATTTTGTAAAAATATTATGTTTTGTTTTGATATCTCTGCGTACCAGTACTTTTGTATTGACCCCCTTCCTTCCAGGTTCGGAGGCGCAGTCTAGGGGTCTAGAAAATCAGTAGATTCCTCGGAAAGATTTGCAGAGTCACTTGGTGAGCCTTCTATATTTCCGAAGGCCTGATTATTTGGAAGTGTCATTTATCACTTATTAGTTTTGGGTCTACTGGGGGCCTTGTCCCAATATTTAGATAAACTTTGTTTTAGTCATGTAGTAGAGATTTCGCAGACATTATAGAGGTGTTGATTTGAGATTTTGGGACATTATTCCCTATTATTACTTTCATATGACTCTTGACCATGTTTTCCATAATGTTATTGTCTTCCGCATCTCTTTATCTTTTGAATTATGCGTATGATTACCAGATAGATATGGGTGTTTCGGGCCTTCATGGTTTGGGATACTCGTCACGGCCAGGGACCCGGTTCGGGTCGTGACATATTAACAGTGGGTTTTCCACTTTCAGGTGTAGTCATTTGGGTTAAGTGCCATGATATGCGTGTATAGTAGTTTTCCAGACCCCAGAGTGCAGTGAGTGTACTTCAGTTTAGATTTTAGTAAGGGATCTCCCAAACTTAATATGATGGCTTGAAGCTAAGGGGGAGATGATAGAGCGAATAACCAAGTCAGGCTTTCAGATTCTAGCCGTGATGTCATGATGATATAGAACGTAAGAAAGTAAGGGTGAGACTCAACCCATTCTTATCTCAGTATTTTTTTCCAGTTATCCCAATATCTACTCATGCCTTACGCTTCAGTCCAATGATCAAAATTCATGTTCATTCTTATGATAGAGAACCATGTACTCTTCAAGTTCCAAAATGAGAAGTTTCAGTTCATTCAGTAGTCGGAATCCCATTCCATAAGTTATGAACTCCAAATTGAGGTTATGTAGCTCATGACTCATGTACTCACGCTTTATAGTATGCTTGTTTTAGATAAGACCATAAGTGTGAAGTAAGATCTGGGGCCAAGTTTTTGATATATGTGATGGTTAGTGAAAATTTGTGTGTGTATGTTCTTGGGGTAGCGCGTGGGAGTTATATTAATAGTGGTTTAGAGAATATGTGAAGTGTGTCTTCATGGGTGTTTGCCTTGAAGTTCATATGAGCTTGTAAAGATAGGCTTGAATGAAATGTTGGGATTGTAGTGAAGGGACGCAATATGCGCTAGTGAATCTATAGTAAGAGTTTAGAGTTAGTCATTAATATGGGAAGGCATGATATGCTTAGGGTGTGAACTTTAAAAAGATATGGAAGATTGAATCATATTGTTTAGACTAGTATCATGGTATGACATGTTGTATTTTTGTGACTTGGAGTTAGGCTTGATCGCAGTGAAAGGATTTAAGCTACTATAGACATTGTAGAAAGAGCTATCAATGCCCATATGAGAATTATAAGTTGAATGGTATGAATATGGTATTTAAGGGAAATAGTATAGTTAAGGGAGTACTAAAGAAGTGTGCTAAGCTTGAAAAACAAGAAGTTGCATTGTCCAAGATCTTTTGCTCCATAATGATACTAGAATTTCTTTAGACAGAGTGTTGAAGAGATACTCTCGTTGAATATAAGTATCATGCGTATGACCATCCCAAGAGATAATATATTTCATCCTAAGTTGCGAATTCAGTTCAGTCAAAGCATCATGTTTCAGATTCAGCTATTTAGTCGTGACTCAGTTCATAAGTGTTCAGTGCATAATCTCAAATACTTCCAAGTATTTTAGCCCAGTTAGTATAATACCCTGGTACGATCTAAGTCTTGATGCCTCATGATTCGTAATTGCATAAGTTATCACTTCTCAATTCAATATGTATTATTGGATCATGAACACTTCAAGGGAATCCTAAACTCTTAGCATGAATCAGCTTCTTGAAGCAAGTAAGGGCAAGTCAACTCAGAATTCAGTTTCGTGATAGAAGTTTAAATGTTTCAGATCAGTTATATACTTTCTTAGAAGACACATCATGTCAGCGTCATTCTATACCTTTGAGCTTCAACATTTCCAATCCATCATTCGGGGACGAATGATCCCAAGGAGGAGATAATGTAACACCCCGTAAAAGTCGTGTATGGATTAGCCTTTAATAGAGTGCTCTTAGACTTAAAACTTTGAAAAATTTTCCAAGTGTAATGGGGAATTAGAGTCATTTTAGCTGTCAATCTTCGGGATACAACTTTTCAACCTTTACGACCTCCATTTTTTTATTTTGAAGTTGCATTACGATCGGACAAGCTCATAGTACATCTCGGATAAGTTTCGAAATCTTTCGGAACGCATAAGGCTGCGTTTGGATTTCAAAACAGTAGCAAAACGCATAGCCTATTGCCAGTTTTCAGCATTTCAGGGTCAACTTCAAACGATCATAACACTCTGAATATAGTGAACTGGGAGAGATTCTACCTATCAAATGAAAGCCCTTTGAGTTTTATTTCCAATGCAACTAGTTTCATTTAAATGCAACATCTGAGTAAGGAGTTATACCCGTTTTACTTCAGCCTGTCAATTTGTCAACAGAGGGACAGTTTCAACTTTGTTTTCTTAGGGGCATTTTAGTCATTTCGACATAAGAAAGGCTGCCCATAGACAACCTGCTGAGGGTGTCGGCTACAACATTTGCTTTTCCCGAATGGTAATATAGGCTCGTATCATAGTCTTTCAAGAACTCCATCCAACGCCTCTGCCTGAGGTTCAATTCTTTCTGCGAGAAAACATACTGCAAACTCTTGTGGTCAGTAGAAATATCAATATGCACTCCATAGAGATAATGCCTCCAAATTCTGAATGCAAACACCACAGCTGCTAACTCCAAGTCATGAGTGGGGTAATTTCGCTTGTGCACCTTCAAATTCCTAGATGCATAAGCTATCACCTTACCACGCTGCATCAGTACACAACCAAGTCCCACATGGGACATATCACAGTAAACCATAAAACCATCTACACCCTCGGGAAGGGTCAAAATAGGAGTAGTAGTCAGCTTGTCTTTCAACTTCTCGAAACTATTTTCACACAGATCAGACCACACAAACTTTGCCTTTTTCTGGGTCAATTTAGTAAGCGGAGCAGCTATGGAGGAAAAACTCTCTATGAATCTTCTGTACTAACCTGCCAGGCCCAAGAAGCTTCGAATATCGGTTGGAGTCGTGGGTCTGGGCTATTTTCTCACTGCCTTAATCTTTTGGGGATCTACTTTAATACCGTCACTAGATATAATATGCCCAAAGAAGCAATAGCACTCATCCAGAATTCACATTTGGAGAACTTAGCATACAACTGACTATCCTTAAGGGTCTGAAGGATAATTCGGAGATGATTGGCATGGTCCTCCTCACTTTTGGAATAGATCAGAATATCATCAATGAACACTATGACGAACAAGTCTGGAAACTGACGGAACAACCTATTCATAAGATCCATGAAGGCTGCAAGGGCATTAGTCAACCCGAAGGACATAACTGAGAACTAATAGTGACCATATCGGGTTCGAAAGGCTGTTTTGGGAATGTCTAACTCCCTAACTTTCAACTGATGATAACCCGAACGAAGGTCTATTTTCGAAAAACACTTAGCACCCTGAAGCTGGTCAAAAAGATCATCAATCCTAGGAAGAGGATATTTGTTTTTAATAGTGACTTTATTCAACTGGCCGTAGTCTATGCACATACGAAGGGACCCACCCTTCTTTCGCACGAAAAGTACGGGTGCACCCCATGGGGAAACACTAGGACGAATAAAGCCTTTGTCTAGGAGGTCTGCGAGCTGTTCTTTTAACTCTTATAGTTCTGCGGGAGCCATTCTATATGGCAGAATGGAAATAGGATGAGTGTCTGGCAACACATCAATGCCAAAATCTATCTCCCTATCAGGGGGTATCCCTGGGAGATCTTCGGGAAAGACTTTTATAAACTCATTCACTACAGGGACTGACTGAAGAGGAAGATTTTCAACTCTTGAATCTTTTACTCGGATTAGATGGTACATATAGCCTTTGGAGATGAGTTTTTGAGCTCTAAGATAAGGGATAAAGTGACCTCTAGGTTCCACAGAACTCCCTACCCATACAATTGGTGTCTCATTCGGGAAACAAAAAGTAACCTTTCGGGTTCTGCAATCAAGTGTGGCATAGTACGAATGGAGCCAGTCCATCCCAAGGATAGCATTAAAATCTACCATATCAAGTTCTATAAGGTATGCCACAGTATCCCTACTAAGAATAGACACAACACAATTTCTATAAACCCTTCTAGCAATAATAGGATCACCTACAGGAGTGGAAACAGTGAAGGGTTCTACAATAACTTCGGGCTCAAACCCAAAACCAACAGCCACATAGGGGGTCGCATAAGATAAAGTAGACCCGGAATCAAGCAATACATAAACATCACGAAAAAAGATTCGTAACGTACCTTTGACAATATCTGGTGAAGCTTCCGCCTCCTGGCGTTTAGTCAAAGAATATAACCGATTAGGACCGCTCTCGGCAGCTGAAGGGGCACCCTTAGGAGGAGGAGCCATAGACGCAGCTTGGGGCTTAGTCCCCCCCCCCCTACACATTTCCTCCAGCAAAAGGGCAATCTTTCTGAAGGTGACCCACCTTGCCATATGTATAACAATTTTCTCCCCTCAAAATAACACCTTCCTGGGTGATTCTTTCCGTAAGTCTCGCACCGTGGATGGGTATGATGCTTCTGGGCCTCACTATCTTGTGACTGAGTATCTGGGGCTCTGGATCCATGATGAGTCTGAAAACTCTGAGATCGTCTGTCTGCCGGTGGTCTGGGTGCTGGGGCGCTGGCAGTAGACTGTGCATTACCCCAATTCTTCTTCTTCTGCCATTTATTTCCCCACTTACCATTTTGAGGATGGTTGTGACCCTGGTCGGCAGATTTTTCTCTTTTTTCCTATCTTTCTATCTCCCTAGCTTCAGAAATCTTCTTCTTTTTATCCTCTACCTGTTGCATATGAATGGCCAGCCTAGCAAACTCCTACTCCTTATTCAACATAGCTCCCTGGCACTCAAGTACCAAATTATCTGAAAGGCCGGATGTAAACTTCCTCATTCGGGCCCTCATACTACCCGTCATCTCAGGAGCATAACGGGCCAGCTGATTGAATTTTAAAGTGTACTCCTGCACGTTCATCTTACCCTGCTTGAGGTTTATGAACTCTTCTGCTTTAGCTTTCCTCAGCTCCAGAGGAAAAAAACTATCAAGGAAAGCTTCAACGAACTCGCCCCAAACCGCGGGCTCAGCACTATCACCCTTCGCATCTTCCCAATCGTTATACCACTGATTCGCCACCTCTTTCAGCTGGTAAGCTGCCAATTCTACCCCTTCTACCCCATTAACATGCATCACTTTGAAAATCTTTTCCATTTCATCTACGAATTTCTGCGGATCCTCTTCTACCTTAGTACCTGAGAATTTGGGAGGATTCATCCTCATGAATTGGCTCACCTGAGTAGCTCCAGAAGTAGCAGATGCAGACCCGGTATCCTCTGACCGTTGATTCTGTGCAGCCACCACTGTGTCAACATATGAATAGATTGCCTGAACTCTGCATTTGAAATATCTCTCTGATTAGTCGGGGAACGGTTAACATTTATCCATGGAACCCGAGGTGGATTGGTCGGGAATGGAGGGACTCCTGGAGTAGGGACGGGCTCTGGAGTGGGAACTCTGTTACGGGTCTGCATCCCATGGGTGGGACGGACCTCATCTGTCTGAGCATTCTGATCAATGTTGCGACGGGGAGGCATAACCGTGTTTCTGAAATGCAATAGATCATTGATTAGGGAACAATTCAGACTCTTAAGCACGAACTAAATCACAAAGAAGGGAAATATTTCCTAAATGCCCAGTAGCCTCCTACTTATAAGTGTGGCATGCTACACACCCATAAATAAGACTCTACGCGTTGCGATTTTGCAGACACCCTGGGACCATGAACTGTGCTTTAATACCAAGTTTGTCACGACCCGAACCGAGGCCCTGGCCGTGATGAGTATTCCGAACCATAAAGGCCTAAAGCACCCCTATCTTTCTGTAAATCATGCACATAATTCATATGATAAAAGAATTGCAGAAGATAAACAGTATTACGGAAACATGGTCAAAATTCACTGGAAAACAATAATGGGGAATAATGTTCCACAATCTCAATCAACATCTTAAAAACCGTCTGCAAAATCTCCACTACATGACTGAAACAATGTCTATCTGAAAACTGGGACAAGGCCCCCAGTAGACCCAAAACTAACAAATGATAAATGAAGTAGAAGACATCAGGCCTTCCGAAATATAGAAGGCTCACCACTTGATTCTGCGATCTGTCGGGAGCAATCTACTGGTTATCTGGACCCCTAGACTGTGCCTCCGAACCTGGGAGGGAAGGGGGTCAATACAAAAGTACTAGTACGCAGAGAAATCAAAACAAAATATAATATTTTTACCAAATATAGGTGAGAGCCATTATAAAAGCAGTTTCATATCAAATCATTTGAAAACACATGGGCATAATGTAATAGTTTTTCAACAACAATGTAATGCACCTGAGCTAGGTGGAATACCCTACATATCACATTTACACCAACTGTCGAACCTCGGTTGCCGCCGAGATTAGAGTATACGGGAAGGGAAGACACACAAGATCACACAGCAGGGTGTCTCGACCCAATGGTAGTGCACAAGATCACAAAGCAGGGCTCCTAACCATCGTCCCAACTTGGGAATGACATAAAGTCAGGTAAGCAAGATCACAAAGCAAGGTACCAAATTTCCATGTCGGCAAACACGGTTTCTAGCGATGAGCCCTTACACTCAAACGCCTTCTTCGGGCATCCACCTATCTCATGTAAAATCAATGCATTCAAATTTCATCTGATTCAATCACATATCATATTTTGTAGGGTATCATCATACCCGACTTGCAAGTCATCAATATCACATCATTTTTCTCATTTAACCATTGTATTCAACATGTTACAACATAATAGCCCTCTCGTTTTCAAGTCAAAATCATATCAATTATCACAACATTTTATGTCATGCTTTTCAAGATGTTTTCAATCAATTTACATCATATGAACATTTAAAACAAATTCACATCAAGAGAGGGATTCCATATAATTCATGCTCTCAAATTAACACTCTTTCGAAACACATGTGTATACATATATAATATGTCAAATCACTTCAGAAATAGGCCTGAAGACCAAATCAATATTATAGAAACGTTCAAAATATTATTGTATTCGTAGTTTCAAAACCCACATTGTAAAACATGAATTTAAAGGCCCATGAGATTTTAGGATAACCCCACGTACCTCTATATGAGAATATGATATGTGCTTCTTGAAGCCTACGTTCTGGGTATTCCAAATATGTAATTGGTTTCAAAAACCCACGGCTGAATCTTGAGTTGCTTGGGTTTTTATTTTGGAACCCTAAGGAGTGTTCTTGAGATAATTTGATGAATATGATAATATTTTGGTGTTTGAGGGATTAAATCCCGTGTTTAAGTTGATAGAGTAGGGGAAAATGACCAAAACACCCTCAAATGCTCGGAGGTTGAAAGCTGAAAACTGGGCATCCCCCGTGACTGGCAGGGCAGCGCCCTGCTTAGAGAGGCTCTCTAAGCTGGGCGGCGCCTCCTTATCACGGAGAGCTACTGTTTTGCCAACCTAAACACGACCTTAGGCTCGTCTAAAAATTCCAAAACTCCTCCGAGACGTATTACAACCTTGTTCCATCGCAACGCAATAAGAAAATCCAAAAACGGATGTCAGGAAGGGTGAAAAGTTGTATCCCGAATATTGCCAGCTAAAATGACTCTAAGTCATCATTACACTTAGAAAATTTCAAGTTTATTACTCTTAGCGCTAGCCATTGCAAGGTAACACACACACGGCTTTTACGGGGTGTTACAGTCAGACATTGGGATCTGCAGCTGAGCTCCTTACCTGAAGGTTGCACTAGTAAAGATCTGAAGAACTATGCAAAAACTAATCAAAAGAGAGTGTAAAGAGAAAATTGAAATAGCTATACCAAGCAACAACTCTGGAGCAAGTAAACTACATATAAGGAAAATAAACAGACAATAGAAATCGTACTAGGTTAAGTCTAGCATCTCGTGCGTGAGGCAGCTGATCTCTCGAGCTCACGAAGATAAAGTTCTATATCCTCTATAAACTCATCACAGATTGTTCTTTCCCCTCCTCCCTGCTCGACGACAACAAGATTGTGGACTGTACAGTTATTCTCAGTTCTATCGTGTTCACAGTCGGTGTGCTTCTCTGTTGAACCAGGAGGCGCAACATTGCGAGCTTCTGGTTGACAAACTTCCTTGGATGAATTCTCCTTGCCATATTCCACAATGCAGTTGGGAGGAACTACTCTGCTACTGTCATGTGCCTCAATGGATTTTTGAATTCCTTTTCCTGCATTATGCTTCTCCCTTAAACCAGGAGGCACAATGTCACAAGCCAGTGTTTGCGAAACCACCACAGACAAATTCTTCTTGTCATTTTTCCCACCAAACTTGGGAGGAAAACCAGGAGGAGCATCAGGGTACTTGGGAGGAAAACGAGGAGGAGCAGCAGGGTACTTTGGAGGAAAACCAGGAGGAGCATCAGGGTACTTGGGAGGAAAACCGGGAGGAGCATTAGGGTACTTTGGAGGAACATCAGTGTACTTTGGAGGTAAGCCAGGAGGAACCTCAGGGTAATTCTCCACTTGTTTCAGTTGACAGTCAGTGGATAGACTAGGAGAATCACAATGGTTAGAAAGCAGCTTCAATGTTGTTTTACTCCTTTGTTCCTTCGACAAGCCTTCGAATGCATCAACTAGCGGTAATACTTCTTTTCTCCACCATTTCAAATACTTGGTAGACACATGCGGCTCAAACAACCTAGATGGATAGCATAACCTCAAATCAGAATCAGAGGGTCTGCTATAGTTGTTCCATGAAAGTTGAGGAATTGAAGGCGAGCGAGGAATCCATTTTGGGAAGTCCTGATCAAATCCAAACTGCATTGCTACATGATTTGGTCGATAGGGCTCTTGACAATCAATACCTACAAGCTCCGACACCCGCAAGCATCGAATGTAGGACTCCAATTCTTGGTCAGAATTTTTCCCTTCAACTATCATCCACTCTTCTGTTTCCTTGTAAAATTTTGGCGCTGACCAACTTTCCACAGCCAAGGCATATGGCCTCCACTGAAACGTCTCTGCAGACGAGTCGATCGCAGCCCTCACATTAATAACACCTGATCTTTTCACATCGTGCCTTCGTCCTATTCTCACCTCACCAACCATATTGTAATTTCCAGCCTGCTTTGGACGCAAAGCTACCAACCTTTCCCAAGCCCAAACTTGAATAAAGAACAATAGCGACAAAAGACTAAATCCTAGAATTTGAAATCTGTTCCTGTCGTCTTCATTACTACTTGACGTAGCGATTGTCATGGCCTCCCTTAACAAGATAAAAGCCCTATATATGCTTGAAAGAACAGCAGGAGCAAGCGCAAGTCATTTTCCTCTAGCAAGATTAATGGCTACACGGAAAACATGCGAACCGATTTTATCATACTGCTCACCTGGAAACACAAATCTTGAAAGCCAAAGATAAAGAAAAGCTTCATGTTCATAATCCCTTCCACTGTTCATGAAAAAATTCAACCGCCTGTTGTGATTATCAGCCTTCAATCCGATAAGCTCCATTCGTGCTTTTTCAAGATGCTGTTCAATTTCTACCATCTCAGGGGATTGAAGAGGGAACGAAACGGGGCCACCCAAAACGTAGAACCCTCCCAAAATCATGATATCTTCAAGAGTGACAGTAGCTTCACCCCACGGAAAAACAAAAGTGTTCGTATCACAACACCATCTTTCGGCCAACCCAAAGATCAAATTTTTATCTGTATGGACTTTATATACAGAACCCTTAATAGCATCATAAACACCAGCAGCCTTCCATACAGAGTGGTGGACAGATTCCATGGCTTCAACCCATTTCTTCCATTTGATCTGCTGATGCCTACAACCATCGAAGGAAACTCTGAATGGCCATTCAGATTCGGATGAAAAGTAAAGTGAAGGTGGCTTCAAATTCGGACCTTCAATAGAAGAAGCAATGGGATTCAAGAAATGGGCTTTTCTTAGATGCGGGATTCCACCAGAAGGTGAAACTATCAACTCTTCTCTTTCAACAAAGATTGAATTTTCCTTTGATTCTTGAAAATGGAAATTGTAGAAAGAGAGTGAGTTCACTGTTGGGACAGGTAAAAGTACAAGAAAAGACTTTCGATATGTCTGATGAAAAACTTTACTAGTAATGTGAATGTCTGTTGCAAATGGTTTATGCTGAGTGTGTATTGCCTGAAACATTTTTGTCTTTTATAGTAAGTATCAGCACAAGATTACAGCTTTCAATTGCTTGTTTGACCAATAAATTGTAACATAAAAAATCAGTCAGTCAAAGCAATTAATATTTAACACTATGAGATCATCTACAAGATTACTACAAGACTAACTTCTTCAAAATGTGTTATTTGAAATCTTGAAAAATTAATGTGATTTAAGGCGCCGCCACCAATGATGATGTTTAGTAAGAAAATTGCAGTATGCTATCTGCTATAATCGGTAACCTTTTTGGCCCAGACACCAATGCCATCCACTACCTATGGTTTCTTCCCCTATGCAAATAAAATGTGCATCTTCTTCTAGAGGCGCTTTCCAATATTTTTGTATGTAAAATGAGCCAGCCGCCATCTTCGTGTTGAAATTACCATTAATAAAACTCGGCACATTAGTACTTTCCTCACGAAAGTTCAGATCCTCATCTCTATCCATCTAGTCTATAACATCTATCTCGTTTGTAGCCATTTAAGAATATTCCTATTCAAAAATTGGCAGAGCCGAAAATTTATATAAGGGGATTCAAAAAAATTACTAGAGTACTATCGCGCTAAGAATTTGAACTGTAACCTATAGCAATTATTGAGTTTCCTTTATAGCAACAACCAAATTTTGACGTTTTCTTCATCTCAGGGGATTCACCAGTTCAAATATATCGGAAAAAATAAATCATATTTCATATTTGCATAAAACGCCAAGCAATTTTATCGAAACTCTTAATAACACCTAGAGAAACCAGGTAAAGTAGTATGTATAAAACAAGTTAATTTATTTATATGGACATAACATACTCCTACAATATTTTGGATTTCTTTACATGTTAGGGAATCAAATACTTTCTAGGTTAGGAAATATAATAGAACTTCTTTTCTTCAAGGTCACTAGTTCAAGCCGGTCCTTCCGTTTTTCATCTGGTATATGGAACCCACTAGCTCGACTTATCCAAACTTGGTAGCATAGGAATCATTAAAAGGGAGTGCGCTGCCTAGGATCGAAAGTTTATCCATTCTCATAGCACGAAACCGATACTTCTAGTTAAGGGTGGTGGGATGGATTTGGAATCCCGTCCATCGATTCCACATTATAATCCCCTCCCCGTTTCCCATTTAATTTTTTTTTAAAAAGGAATTTTTCCCAATAAGATTGTACTTAAAAAGATCAACAGAAAAACAAAATATAACATGTGGGGTTCAAATTTTAGACATGTCTCTATGCTCATTAGCGCTAAACCTATTACAAGTAATTAAGCAACAAGAGAATGAGGCATTCATTTACACCAGTGACGAAACAAGAATTCTTTAATTTGATCTTTACAAAGGACTCATAAAACTTTTGATAAGTATGCAGCAGCAGTGCAGAAAATCCTTACTGCAAAAACTAGAAATAGAGTATTCAAGTAGCGAATACGAAAACTAAACAAAAGAGAGGGTAAATATAAAATTGAAAAACAACTCTCAGCAAGCAAACTATATCTAGCATCTCTTCCGTGAAGCAACTTGTCTCTCGAGCCTGCTAAGGCGAGCTTCCGTAACCTTTATAAGATCATCACAGCTAGTTCTTTCCCATCTTTTCTGCTCGTTGATCACAAGTTTTCGGGCTGTGCTACTTTTACTCTCATTTCTGGCACGTTCACCGTCAATATGGTTCTCCATTGAACCAGGAGGCACAAAGTCACAAGCCACTGTTTGACAAATCCCCATAGATAAATTCACCGTGTCATATTCCACAACACACTTGGACGGAACTACACTGCTAGTCTCATTACTGTAATGTGCATCAATGGATGTGTAAGCACTTTTCCCCGCATTATGTTTCTCCATTAAACCAGGAGGCACAATGTCACAAGCCACTGTTTGGCAACCCTCCATAGATATATTCTCCTTGTCATTTTCCCCAATGCGCTTGGGAGGAACTACACTGCTACTCTCATTGCTGTCATGTGAATCAGTGGACGTGTAAACGCTTTCTCCTTCACTATGCTTCTCCATTAAGCCGAGAGGCACAACGTCACAAGCCATTTTTTGTGAAAACCCCGTAGACAAATTCTTCTTGTCATTTTCCCCATACCATTTGGGAGGAAACCCAGGAGGAACATCAGGGTAATCCCCCACTTGTTTCAGTTGACATTCAGTCGGTAGATCAGGAAGAACATCACAAACATCCCAAGGTGTTTCTACTTTCACCAGCTTTAACTTGGGAGCAAAAACAGAAGAATCATGAAAGTTAGAAATCCGTTTTAATTTTCTTTTAGTCATTCGTCCATCGTACAATCCTTTGAATGCATCACCTGGAAATAATATTGCTTGTTCAAAGTCAGTTTGCTTCTCCGCTGAACCAGGAGGCACAACGTCGCAAGCCACCGTTTGACAAACACCCATAGATAGATTCTCCTTGTCATTTTCCCCATTGCACTTGGGTAGAACTACACTTCTACTCTCATTGCTGTCATGTGCATCAGTAGATGTGTGAACGTTTTCTCCTGCATTATGTTTCACCACAAAACCAGGAGGCACAATGTCGCAAGCCACTGTTTGACATACCATAGACAAATTCCTCTTGTCATTTTCCCCGCAACACCTGGGAGGAAAACCAGGAGGAACATCAGGGTAATTATCCACGTGTTTTGGTTGACATTCGGTCGGTGGATCCGGAGGAGCATCACAAACATCCCAAGGAATTTCTTGTCACGACCTGAACCGGGGCCTGGCCGTGACGAGCATTTCGAACCATGAAGGCCCGAAACACCCCTATCTATCTGGTAATCATGCACAACATTCATATAATAAAAGATAATGCGAAAATAGAAATCTGAAACGGAAACATGGTCAATCTGAATAAGATCATAATTCTAAAAATGAAAATGTATCTGAATAATAATATCTGACTCAGTCTGCGAAATCTCTACTCCGAACAAAACAAGCTGTCTGAAAACTGGGACAAGGCTCCCAGTAGACCAAAACATAACCAATAATAAAAGTAGGACATGACTAGGCATTCTAACTAATAGAAGGCTCACCACTGCAAGATCCGGTCTGCAATTTGAAAATATCTACTGATTAGCTGGACCCCTAGACTGTGCCTCAGAACCTGGAAGGAGGTAGGGTCAGTACAAAAGTACTGGCACGCGAAGCAGTCCAAAATAGAGTATTTGAACATATATATATATTATGAGAGCAAAGTTTTCATTAAACATCATGCATAAGGTATTTTCTAAAAACACATGGGCACTTTCTGAAAACATGTAACCTATTTGTAAAACTAAAATTCTGATCTGCTAATTACTTCTGAGTTAGGTGGTATCCCCTACAAATCTGATATTCCACGAGCGGTTTGGAATCCGCCATTGACTCGGCGGGGAAGCCTCCAACCCGAGTGTGCCGCAAGGGTTGGAGTTCCTGAATCTGATACGCCACAAGGCTCTAAGCCAGCATAATATATAAATCCGGATCTTCAAATCACGGTTTTGGGCAATCAGTTGTCTGAACTCATGCCTTCTTCAGGGAACCACCTAAGCTCTCTTTATGCTCAATTTTTATCCTGTTCTGAATCATGCATGTTTCTAATTTTTAACATCTGTAAGGTCTGTTTTCAAACATGCATTAAATTTGTTCTGAATTATCATGGCAAAATCTGAATTGGTGTCGTCACACCAAGACTTGCAAGTCCTATTTCTGAGCCATAATGCATCGTGCATAATTCTTTTATTAAAACATAGTTCAGACTACCCAAACATGCAAATAGTATAAGAGATTTCATGTTCCGAAAGCATAAGTCAAAACTATGCAAGAACTCTTCAAACATAAGGTGGTCATGTGCTTTTGGCAAAATCCATGCACTCTTTCATTATATGTATTTTCAACATTTTTTCAATACAAACAACCCTCTCTTTGGAATTCAAGATTCATAACCAAATCATTCATAATTTAAGACACTTCATAACATGCTTTTCAAGATACATTTCAAAATAATCCATATCATATGATAAGTAAGGAAATCATAATAAGAGAGGGGTTTTCACATGAATCATGCTCTCAATTAAATCATCAACATTAAAACCTGTACATATATATACATATATCAATTTAAATAAATTTAGGGAAGGCCTAAAGACCAAAACAATTCCATCAAGTATTCTAAAACATGATTATATTTATAAATCTAAAAACCCTTTCTAAAATCATGATTTCTATGCCCATGAGAATTTAGGAAAACCTCGCGTACCTCGAAATTAGAAAACAATGGGTAGGCTTCTTGAAGCCTACGTTCTGGGGATTCAAAATATGCAATTAGTTTCAAAAACCCACGGCTGAATCTTGAGTTGCTTGGGTTTTTATTTTGAAACCCTAAGGAGTGTTCTTGAGATAATTTGGTGAATGTTTTAATATTTTGGTGTTTGAGGGATTAAATCCCGTGTTTAAGTTGATAGAGCAGGGGAAAATGACTAAAACACCCTCAAATGTTCGGAGGTTGAAAGCTGAAAATTGGGCACCCCGGGACTCGTAGGGCGGCGCCCTGCTCTGAGAGGCTCTCTAACCAGGGCGGCGCCTTCTTAGAGAGGCTCTCTAAGCTGGGCAGCGCCCCCTTGTCGAGGAGAGCTATTGTTTTTTCAACCCAAACACGACCTTAGGCTCGTCTAAAAATTCCAAAACTCCTCCGAGACGTACTACAACCTTGTTCCATCACAACGCAATAAGAAAATCTAAAAACGGATGTCGGGAAGGTTGAAAAGTTGTATCCCGAAGATTTTCAGCTAAGAATGAGTCTAAGTCTTCCAACACTTAGAAAAATTTTCATACTTTTCAAGAATGAGTGCACTCTACTAGAGGCTAATACACGCACGACTTTCTACGGGGTGTTACATTATCTCCCCCTTGGGATCATTCGTCCTCGAATGATGGGTAGGAACTTGTTAAAGCCTTAAAGGTATGGAATAACGCGGACATGACATGTCCTCTAATAAAGAATACACTAATCTAAATCATGACCATATGGCTGGAACTACTGATATTCTGAATTCTTATATCGGACATGCATATCTAATGCATGGAATACATGACTGAAGCTACTCATAAGCTGAGTTCTCATAATGAACATGCACATCTAATGCATGGATTTGTTACTGAGTTGTTCTCATGAATGCAAAACTGAATACACTGATAAGCTGAACTTTTTCTATTGGACATGCATATCTAATGCATGCATATCTGACTGAACTGACGTACGAACGTATGACTGAATACACAATGATAACTGGTGCGAAGCTTGTAATAAGAATCTATGCATGCAACTGAATGGGGTATCTCCCTCTTGGGACACTATGTGCCTCTATGAATGCTCAATTCACTAAGATAATCGGGGAACTGACAGGGCACCTACGAATTGATTCATAACTGAACACCCGGAAATTGAATCTAATGCATGACGCGTGAACTAAGCTATACTCATAATTTCTAGTATACTATATCTTGGAATAGTATCATGTCTGAGATTTCAGGTAGCATGAATAAATGAAAAGACGAGAAAACAAGTCATGCCAATCTGACTGCTAAACTGACTTACTGGCTATACAGACTGAATTATGCTGGACCTTCATACTTAACTAGAGAATCTCTTCAATGCTCTCTCTAAAGAATCTCTAATTGTAATAGGGAGCCACAAATCTTGGGTATGGATTACACAAGACATCCAACTGAGGAAATCACAAAATTGACACTACTCTGCAGTCTGGAATATAGACATATAACTCCTAAATTAGGATAGAATTACCAGACCTTTAGCAATACAACTTCTTACTTTCAAGCTTAGCACACTTCTCAAATATCCCTTAACTATACTATTCCCTATAAATATCATATTTATTCAATTCAGCTTAAAATTCTCATATGAGCATTGACAAATTTTTCTACTAATGTCTAAAATAGCCTAATCCTTACACCGCGATCAAGCCTAACTCTAAGTCACAAAAATGCAACATACTACCCCACGCTATTATTCTAAACCATATGATGCCACCTTCTATACCTCTTTTAAAGATCACATCCTAAGCATGACATGCCTTACCACTTCAATGACTACTCTGAACTCTTAATATGAAGTCGCTAATGCATATTGCGACCTTCCACTACCATCCCAAAACATCATTCAAGCCTATTTTATAACCACATGTTAAATTCAAGGCAACCACCAATAAAATACATACTTCACATAGTTTCTAAACTATTGTCAATACAACTCCCACGCGCTACCCTAAAAACATATACACACAAACTTTTCCACTAACCATCACATGTATCAAAGACTTGGCCCCAAATCTCACTTCATACTTATGGCCTTATCTAAACAAGCATACTATGATCTTCCACCAACAAGAAAATTTACATCATCACCACTATCATTGCATAGGAAGGGTCACTAAAAGGTTAAAACATAAGACCCTGAAGCCTGAAAAGATCTTTATACGGGAGTGAGCACACTATAAAGAGTGAGTACATGTGTCATGAGTTGCATAACCTCAACTAGAGTTCATAACATAAGGAATGTGATTCCGATAACTTGAATGAACTAGAACTCATTACCTTGGAACTGGAAGAGTACGCGACTCTCTATCATATACAGTAATCATGAACTATGATCACAAAACTGAATCGTAAGGCATGAGTAAACATCCGGATAACTGAAAAAAATACTGAGGTAGGAATGGGTTGAGATTCACCCTCACTTTCTGATGTTCTAGATCATACTGTATCACTACTAAAATCTGAGAGCCTTACTTGGTCATTCGTTCTATCATCTCCCCCTTAGCTTCAAGTCATCATTTAAAGTTTGGGAGATCCTTTACAAGATTTTAACTGAACTACACTTACTGCACTCTAGGGTCTAAAAAAAATGACAATACATGCATATCATAGAACATAACCCGAATGACTACCTTCCGGGATACACTCTATCTTTCCCTAGCTACCAATAGTCATAGTATAATGCTTGCACACTTATTCTATCGGTTCAACCTTCAAAAGTCAAGCTTAGATGCTAACACTTAACACGGATATCACCAAGCCTTTGATGAACCATATCTCTTTCAACATAGCCTACCACTATTGCGACTCCAAATTTATATTCCTCTACTATGAGAATCAAGATCAACGCAAAAGGCACAACACTATAAATCAAAACACCTTAGCATGGCTATTTAGATCACCATATACCATCTAACTAGTCTTTATCCACTTAACAATTCAATGGTACCACTAGCCACGCACAACAAGTAATAGTCTTAGAAAGAATGCCGCAACTTCATGTCACCTTAGGCATACTTCTACATCATACATACAATATCATATATCACTATGAATCAAAAAAAACCTAATCTCCTGCGTACACCTTTCAAGCCTATTAGATCACTTCTATAAAACCGGTATCATTGCCCAATCAATCATCACAACTATCTTAATGGGCATCAACTGTTCAAACTTAGTGTCTAGTGCTGAATGTAAACATGATTTACAACCCAACCTTACGCACAATGTCACTTGAAAACTATGAAAAAAAACACTAGTACACTAGAACTCCATAGCCACAAAAAAAATCGATCGTGACCTTACGGTTTTCCTCATCATAATCTATTAGCACGTACTATTTCAACACATCAAGCCTACTAATTAATCCCACAAAACATACATCATCAATCTCTTGCCACTATTTACCACCACACTATTTAAATTCAAGCCTATATTCTAGCATCAATCACTTACCATCAATGAGGAATACAACATAAAATAAATATACTAATCCATTAAATTGGGACATTCTACCCAAATGCTTCGAAAATCTACTACATACCCTCTCGCAAGTAGTACTAGTGTATGACTACCAATGAAAAGAAGGTCAAGGGGGTAAAGTCACGTAATAGACATGGTCAACCTTAATCATATATTATAACCCCACACCATCTCCTCTACTTATTCTATTTTCTCACATCATTCTTACTTACCCCAACAGGCATGAGTCTATAATTATAACTTACTGGCTAGTATAGCCATTTTCATACTTCAAGCAACCAACAAATCACCCTGACTAACAACTCCTTCTCTACCTACTACTAAACTAACACACAAGGACGAATCACCTCTTTACCAACTCAATCTCATGCAAGCAGATTCAGCTATACATATACTAAACCAACACAAGAACAACAAGTTAGACAAAAAGTTGCTAGTGAATCGAAATAGGCCTCACACGGCTTCACTAGACTTTGATTTTTGTACTTTGAACAAGAAAATGAGATGAATGACAAGGCAACTATGCTAGTGAATCGAAAGAGCCCCACACGGCTTCACTAGACTTTTTAGTTTTATCAACAAAATGATAAAATATTTTCAAGAGACAGAAACTTGACACACAATAGTCCATAATCTGAGAATACACATCTTACTTTGTATAGATAAAAATCTGAGTCGAATATTTCCCCCCACAAATTATCATACAATCCACACACGATACTAGCTACCAATGGTTCATGACACCGACACTTTAACTTATACTACTATTCGGGTGGAAATACAATTCCAACACTTCTACTATACATCTTCTCTCTTAAGCACGACATCTGTAACATAAGTTTTTGAAAAGGGTCGAATATTCTCCATACAGCAGGCTGAAAAGCATGATCTCATCAAGATCAAGGTTCGCACTAGAACCAATACACTTTGAAGCACTATGGACTCTTCTCAAGTCCTTGCACAATATTCAAAATCTTATATGATTCAATCAGAAAGAACCATACCATTTAGACTCTAAACTTTTGTACCTGAATCAACCCAATAATGAGACATGTCTAAGAACATTAGAGTAAGGAAAGAATTAGGATGACTTTACACTCATATAGGCAACACCATAGTACGAATTAGAGTATGGAAGAGGGACATTCTGAATCTATTGCACGAACTAGAACATGAAGAAAGGGAAACATTCCTAAACGCCTAGTAGCCTCTTGCTTATAAGTGTGGCGCGCTACATACCCATAAACAAGACTCTACATGACGCGATTTTGCAGACACCCTGGGACCATGAACCTAGCTCTGATACCAAGTTTGTCACGACCCGAACCGGGGCCCTGGCCGTGATGAGCATTCCGAATTATGAAGGCCCGAAACACCCTTATTTATCTGGTAATCATGCACAACATTCATATAATAAAAGATAATACAAAAATAGAAATCTGAAATAGAAACATGGTCAATCTGAATAAGATCATAATTCTAAAACTAAAAATGTATCTGAATAATAATATCTGACTCAGTCTGCAAAATCTCTACTCTGAACAAAACAAGTTGTCTGAAAACTGGGACAAGGCCCCCAGTAGACCAAAACATAACCAATAATAAAAGTAGGACATGAATAGGCATTCTGAATAATAGAAGGCTCACCTTGCAAGATCCGGTCTGCAATATGAAAATATCGACTGATTAGCTAGACCCCTAGACTGTGCCTCAGAACCTGGAAGGAGGAGGGGTCAGCACAAAAGTACTGGCACGCGAAGTAGTCCAAAATAGAGTATTTGAACATATATATAATATGAGAGCAAAGTTTTCATTAAACATCATGCATAAAGTATTTTCTAAAAACACATCGGCACTTTCTGAAAACATGTAACCTATTTGTAAAACTAAAATTCTGATCTGCTAATTACTTCTGAGTTAGGTGGTATCCCCTACAAATCTGATATTCCACGGGCAGTATGGAATCCGCCATTGACTCGGCGGGGAAGCCTCTAACCCGAGTGTGCCGCAAGGGTTGGAGTTCCTGAATCTGATATGCCACAGGGCTCTAGGACAGCGTAATATATAAACCCAGATCGACAAATCACGGTTTGGGGCAATGAGTTGTCTGAACTCATGCCTTCTTCAGGGAACCACCTAAGCTCTCTTTATGTGCAATTTTTATCCTATTATAAATCATGCATGTTTCTAATTTTTAACATCTGTAAGGTCTATTTTCAAACATGCTGTCACAACCCAAATCGAGGCCCTAGTCGTGACGAGCATTTTCGAACCCGAAGGCCCAGAACGCCCTATGTCTATCTGGTAATCATGCACATAATTCATATGATCAAAGTAATACGAAATAGATACAATAATACGAAAACATGGTCAACAATTTAAAATAGTTAAAGGCCTGAAAACATGCCCAACAATATTTAATAAACATTTGCAATAGTCTGCAAAATCTCTACTGACATACTATCTGAATAACTAGGACAAGGCCCCCAGCAGACCAAAAGCCATACTAAAATAAATACCTAAATGACTAGGCCTTCTGAAGAAAAGAAGGCTCACCAACTGAACTCTGAGACAACCCTGTCTGTAGACTCTACTGAGGATCTAGACCCCTAGACTGCACCTCAGTACCTAGGAGGAAGGGGGGGTCAGCACAATTGTACTGGCACACGAAGCAATCCAAAATAGAGTAATTAAACATATATATATATATATATATATAATACGTGAGAGCAAATGTTCATAAAACATTATGCATAAAACAGTTTCTGAAAAACACATGGGCACCTTCTGAAAATATGTAACCTGTCTGTAAATCTCAAACTCTGATCTGTGTATTACTTCTGAGTTAGGTGGTATTCCCTACAAGTCTGATATTCCACAGGCAATATGGAATCCGCCATTGACTCGGTGGTGAAGCCTCCAACCCGAGTATGCCGCAAGGGTTGGAGTTTCTGAATCTGATACGCCACACTACACTTAAGTCAACGTATAATAATATACCCGGGCTGGCAACCACAGTTTTAGGCAATGAGTTGCTTAAACTCAAGCCCTCTTCAGGGAACCACCTAATATCTATGTATGCCCATTTTTAACCTTTTCTGTACATACAACATTCTGAATGTCTAAAATCATGATAGTCTGAAATGTCTATTAGTCTGAGTCTGATATGGCATTGGTCTGAATTGGTATCGTCATACCAACACTTGAAAGTCATGATTTCTGAGCCATAATACATTAAGTTAAATCTTTCATTTAAATCATAATTTAGACCATCAAAACCATGCAACTGATAGAGAAGATTTCGTGTTTCGGAACTCAAGTCAAAATTATGCAAAAACCTCATCAACATATGGTGGTCTAGTGCCTTTAGCAAATCCATGCACTCTTTCATTACATGCATTATGAACATTAAACATTCATGCTAGATTCCCTCTTTAGTGATTTAAAACCACCTTAAAATTATAAAAAGAGTTCAATCATTTCATATAGTGCTTTTCAGGGATGCATTGCAAAATAATTCATATGCTATGAGAAATCTGAAAAATTCACTAAAGAGGGAATTCACCGAAAATCATGCTCTCAACAAAAATTCATTCTTAAATACATGGTTTCATACATTAATATTCTCAAATCACTTTGGGGAAGGTCAAAAGACCAAAACGATAATGTTAAAACATTTAATACATGAATATATACATAGATTCAAAAACTCCATTCTAAAACATGATTTTTCTATGCCCATGAAATTTAGGAAAACCCCACGTACCTCTATTTCAGAAAATAATGTGTTCTTCTTGACCTGTGGATTGGGGATTCCGAATCTCTAATCAATTTTAAAAACCCACGGTTAAATCTTGATTTATTTGGGTTTTTAGTTTGAAACCCTTGGGAGTGTTCTTAAGAATTTTTTAGATGAATGTAGATGTATTTTGGAGAATTGGGGACTGAATTTCGGGTTTATGGCTGAATAAGGGTGGAAAAAGGACCATTTTACCCCAAAAATGGAGTGTTTAAGTCACTTGAAACCATAAGATATGCGTCGCATATGATATCGCATATGTTTACATAGGCGCCGGATATGATGTCGCATATATTTACATAGGCTCCGCATATGATATCGCCTATATTTACATAGGCGCCGCATATGATATCGCCTATATTTACATAGGCGCCGCATATGCTATCACATATGCTTTTCAGTGTCCATGTGCGATTGGTTAGACGACGCATACTACTTTGAAAGGTCATAACTTCTTGCTCAGGTGTCGGATTTTAGCAAAATTGGTATCGTTGGAAAGTTAACTCAAAGACCTATCATTTGACATATATTAGGCTCTCTAATTCGACATATACAGAGAGTTATGTCGATGGAAGCTGACACAAATTGCAACGTCCACTAAAACTTAATCAATCGAAATAGTTTCAACTCGTTCTTTAGTTGAAGGACCTCTATGGTCTAAATTCATGCTCAAATGGATTCACATACTACATAAATATGCCAAATTGGCATAGGATTTAAGGCTCTAGGATTATCAACGCATCAGATTCATGGTTTTTATTCTAGCCCGAAATGCGGGGTGTTACATTATCTCCCCCTTGGGATCATTCGTCCCCGAATGATGGATAGAATGTCGAAGTCTAAAGGGTATGGGATAATGCGGACATGATATGTTCCCTAAGAAAGAATACACTGATTGGAAACATGACTATAAGATTGGAACTACTGATGTTTTAAATGCTTATACCGGACATGCATATCCGATGCATGGAATACACAACTAAAGCTACTCATAGGCTGAATTCTCATAATGAATCATACATATCTGATGCATGGATCTGTGACCGAGTTGTTCTCATGAATGCAGGACTGAATACACTGATAAGCTAAACTTTTCTATTGAACATGTATTCCTAACGCATGCATATCTGACTGAACTAACATATGAACGTATGGCTAAATACGCAATAATAACTGATGTGAAGATTGTAATAAGAATCTATGCATGCAACTGAATGGGGTATCTCCCCCTTGGTACCCTATGTCCCTCTATGAATGCTCAATTAACTAAGATACTCGAAAAACTGAGGCAATGCACAGGGCACCTACGAATTGAATCATAACTGAACATTTGGAATCTAAATTTAATGAATGATGCATGAAATGGGCTATACTCGTAACTACTGGTATACTCTATCTTGGAATAGTAGCATGTCTGAGATTTCGAGTAGCATGAATAAGTGCAAAGACAAGAAAACAAGTCATGCGGATCTAACTGCTAAACTGACTTATTGGCCATATAGACTGAATTATACTACACCCTCGTACTTAACTGGAGTATCTCTTCATCACCATTCTCTAAAGAAATTCTAGCAGTAATAGGGAGCCATGAATCTTGGGTATGGGTTACACAAGACATCCAACTGAGGAATCACCACATTGACACTACTCTGCAGTCTAGAACATAAGCATATAACTCCTGAATTAGGATAGAATTACCAGGCCTTTGGCATTACAACTTCTTACTTTCAAGCTTAGCACGCTTCTCGAATATCACTTAACTAAACTATTCTCCTTAAATATCATATTCATTCAACTCAGCTTAAAATTCTCATATTAGCATTGACAAATCTTTCTACTAATGTTGGAAATAACTTAATCCCTTCGCCGTGATCAAGCCTAACTCTAAGTCACAAAAATACAACATGCCAGACCACGCTATTATTCTAAACCATATGATACAATCTTCTATATCTCCTTTAAAGATCACATCCTAAGCATAACATGCCTTACCACTTCAATGACTACTCTAAACTCTTATTATGAAGTCACTAGCGCATATAGCGTTCCTTTACAACAATCTCAACATGTCATTCAAGCCTATCTTTATAACCACATATGAACTTCAAAGAAAACACTCATAAAGGCATACTTCACATATACTATAAACCACTGTCAATATCACTCCCACGAGCTACCCCAAGAACATACGTATACAAAATTCCACTAACCATCACATAAATAAAAACTTGGCCCCAAATCTTACTTCATACTTATGGCCTTATCTAACAAGCATACTATGATCTTCCATCAACAAGGAATAATTACTCACCACCACTATCATAGTATAAGGAGGAGTCACAAAAAGGTTAGAACATAAGATCTAGAGGCATGGAATGATACTATATGAAGCTTGATACTCATCTGAGGCCAGAGGAATAGCAAAACAACAACAGGGACTCACTAAAGCGCTATGAATTTAGGGTATTCATGGCTATAAGCTGAATCTCACCAATCATTTGGCGTAAAACATGAGCTATGGAAACGGAGCACATTATAAAGCGTGAGTACATGACTCTTTATCATATGTATGAATGTGAACTGATCATGGAACTAAATCGTAAAGCATGAGTAGGTATTAGGATCACTGAGAAATACTGAGATAGGAATGGGTTGAGATTCACCCTTACTTTTTGATGTTCTATATCATCATGACATCGCTACAAGAATCTGAGAGTCTTACTTGGTTATTCGTTTAGTCATCTCCTCCTTAGCTTCAAGCCATCATCTTAAGTTTTTGGGAGATACCTTACTAGACTTTAAACTTAACTGCACTCACTGCAATCTGGGTTCTGAAATATGACAATACACAAAATTAATAAAACTTAACCTGAAAGACCACATATGAGAGTTGAACACCCACTGCTAATACTACCTCCTGAGGCACACTTTATTATTCTGAAACCCCAATAGTCATCATCTATTACTCGAACACTTACTAACTTCGAATGTTCATAAGTATCCCTAAAGTTAAAGTGCACACCCTCTAGTGCCTCTACTCTTATTTCTATTAGCACGACTTTCAAGGACTCGAGCTTAGATTATAACACCTAACATGGGTATCACTAAGTCTTCAATGAGCCACTCTATTTCTATCGTAGTCTACCAACATAGCAACTTCAAACTTATTTTTCTCTACTATGAGAGTCAAGTTCATATCAAAAGGTTCAACGCTATCAATCAAAGGTCCTTAACTTGGCTATTTAGAAAACCATATACCATCTAGCTAGTCTTTTTCCACCTAGCAACTCAACGGTACCAGTAGCCACACACAACATGTAATAGCCTTAGAAGAATAATACAGCTTTATACCACCTTGGGCATACTTCTACATCACATATACAACGTCATACTTCATTACGAATCAAATAAACTTAGGCACTTGCATACACTGTTCAAGCCTATAGATCACTTCCATATAACTAGTATCATTAACCAAGAAATCATCACATCCACCTCCGTGGCCATCAATTGTTTCAAACTCAATGTCTAGCGCTAAACATGATTTACAACAAACCTTACACACAATCGTCACTTAGAAATTATGAGATAAACATCAAGAAACACTAGTACACTAGAAATTCATAACCATAATAATCGATCATGACCTTACGGTTTTCCTTGTCATAATCCATTAGCACATACTATTTCAACACATCAAGCTTACAAATCTAATCCCACAAAACATGTATCATCAATCTCTTACCACTATTCACCACCACACCATTTAAATTCAAGCCTATAGTCTAGCATCAATCATTTACAACCAATGAAGAATGCAACATAATATAAATATACTAATCCTTCAAATTGGGATATTCTACCCAAATACTTCAAAAAATACTACATACTTTCTCATAAGTAGTATTAGTTTACAACTACCAATGAAAAGAAGGTTAAGGGGTAAGGTCACATAATAGACATGATCAAACTTAAGCTTATATTATAACTATACAATCTTATCTACTTATACGGCTTTCTCACATCACACTTACTTACCCCAATGGGCATTTAAACTACCTTCAGATACCCCATATGACAATGAGTCTATACTTACAACCTACTGGCTAATCTAGGCATTTTCATTCATAGCCTATAAGGGGTTTCTATAACCACCTTAAGTATCCACTCTGGGCTCTTTTTCTATTTTGAAAGGAAGAAAACAAATAACATTCTGAGTCAACACTTCCTCCATGGACTACCATACAATTCATAAATGGTACCAACACATTAGTCTACCACCACGAAAGGGTAAATCATTCTTAATCAACGGTTATTCAACTATAAATATTTAATCACAAAAGTCACCCTCACTCTGACCTCTAACCTTATGACTTCATATCATAAACTTCTTGGTCTAATTTTACTACCAATAGGTCATGACACCGATACTATAAATTATACTACTACTCGGGTGGAAATACAGTTCCAACAAACACAAGAACAACAAGATGAACAGCAAGTTGCTAGTGAATCGAAATAGACCTCACACGGCTTCACTAGACTTTTGTTTTCAACAACACAATGATATCAAGATTACAAGAGATAGAAGCTTGATACACAATATTCAATGACTCAAGAATACACATCTTACTCTTGTCTTAACTGAACACCTCATAAGAACGAGGACACAATTTTACACTAGGGAACTCTTCTCCCGTCCTTTGTGGGACTTCTGAAATTTCTGCTAGATAATCGGAGAATATCTGGAAACACCAGAGTGAGGAAGAAATTAGGATAAATTTTCTTTTCGTATGGGTGACACCATAGCACAAATTAGAGTATGAAGGAGGAACATTCTGACTCTATAGCACGAACTAGAACATGAAGAAAGAGAGACACTCCTAAATGTCTTGTAGCCTCCTGCTTATAAGTGTGGCACGCTACACACCCATAAACAAGACTCTACCCGATGCGATTTCGCAGACACCCTAGGACCATGAATCGTGCTTTGATACCAAGTTTATCACGACCCAAACTGGGGCCCTAGCCGTGATGAGCATTCCTGAACTCGAAGGCCCGGAACGCCCTCTGTCTATCTAGTAATCATGCACACAATTCATATGATCAAAGTAATACGGAATAGACACAATAATACGGAAACATGGTCAACTATTTAAAACAGTTAAAGGCCTAAAAAATGCCCAACAATATTTAATAAACATCTGTAACAGTCTGCGAAATCTCTACTAACATACTATCTGAATAACTAGGACAAGGCCCCCAGCGACCAAAAGCCATACTGAAATAAGTACCTAAATGACTAGGCCTTCCGAAGCAAAGAAGGCTCACCACCTAATGTCTGAAGACTCTACTGAGGATCTGGACCCCTAGACTGCGCCTCAGTACCTGGGAGGAAGGGGGTCAGCACAATTGTACTGGCACACAAAGCAATCCAAAATAGAGTAATTGAACACACACACACACACACATATATATAATACATGAGAGCAAATGTTCATCAAATATTATGCATAAAATAGTTTCTGAAAAAACACATGGGCACCTTCTGAAAACATGTAACCTGTCTGTAAATCTCAAACTCTGATCTGTGTATTACTTCTAAGTTAGGTGGTATCCCCTACAAGTCTGATATTCCACAGGCGATATGGAATCCACCATTGAATCGGTGGGGAAGCCTCCAATCCGAGTATGCTGCAAGGGTTGGAATTCCTGAATCTGATACGTCACACGACACTTAAGTCAGCGTATAATAATATATCTGGGTCGGCAAACCACGGTTTTAGGCAATGAGTTGCTTAAACTTAAGCCCTCTTCAAGGAACCACCTAACATCTCTGTATGCCCATTTTTTAACCTTTTCTGTGCATGCAACATTCTGAATGTCTAAAATCATGATAGTCTGAAATGTCTATTAGTCTGAGTCTGATATAGCATTGGTCTGAATTGGTATCATCATACCAAGACTTGAAAATCATGATTTCTGAGCCATAATACATTAAGCTAAATATTTAATTTAAAGAATAATTTATACCACCAAAAACATGCAACTGATAGAGAAGATTTCGTGTTTCGAAACTCAAGTCAAAATCATGCAAAAACTTCATCAACATATGGTGGTCTAGTGCCTTTAGCAAATCCATGCACTCTTTCATTACATGCATTATTAACATTAAACATTCATGCTAGATTCCCTCTTTAGTGATTTAAAACCACCTTAAAATCATAACAAGAGTTCAATCATTTCACATAGTGCTTTTCAGGGATGCATTGCAAAAGAATTCATATGCTATGAGAAATCTGAAAAATTCACTAAATAGGGAATTCACCAAAAATCATGCTCTCAACAAGAATTCATTCTTAAATACATAATTTCATACATTCATGTTCTCAAATCACTTTGGGAAGGTCAAAAGACCAAAACAATGATGTTAAAACATTTAATACATGAATATATACATAGATTCAAAAACCCCATTTTAAAACATGATTTTTCTATGCCCATGAGAATTTAGGAAAACTCCGCGTATCTCTATTTCAGAAAATAATGTGTTCTTCTTGACCTGTGGATTGGGGATTCCGAATCTATAATCAATTTTGAAAACCCACGGATAAATCTTGATTTATTTGGGTTTTTAGTTTGAAACCCTTTGGAGTATTCTTGAGAATTTTTTAGATGAATGTGGATGTATTTTGGAGAATTGGGGACTGAATTTTGGGTTTATGGCTAAATAAGGGTGGAAAAAAGACCATTTTGCCCCAAAAACGGAGTGTTTAAGTCACTTGAAACCATAAGATATGCACCACATATGATATCGCATAGATTTACATAGGCGCCGCATATGATATCGCCTATATTTACATAGGCGCCGCAAATGATATATATTTACATAGCATATGCTTTCCAGTGGCCATGTGCGATTGGTTAGGTGACGCATACTACTTTGAAAAGCCATAACTTCTTAATCGGGTGTCGGATTTTAACAAAATTGGTATCGTTGGAAAGTTAACTCGAAGACCTATCATTTGACACATATTAGGCTCTCTAATTCGACATATACAGAGAGTTATGGTCAATGGAAGCTGACACAAATTACAACGTCCACTAAAACTTAATCGATCGAAATAGTTTCAACTCGTCCTTGAGTTGAAGGACCTCTATGGTCTAAATTCATGCTCAAATGGATTCACATACTACATAAACATGCCAAATTAGCATAGGATTTAAGGTTCTGGGATTATCAATGCATCAGAGTCATGGTTTTTATTCTATCCCAAAATACGGGGTGTTACACATGCATTAAATTTGTTCTGAATTATCATGGCAAAATCTGAATTAGTGTTGTCACACCAAGACTTGCAAGTCCTATTTCTGAGCCATAATGTATCATGCATAATTCTTTTATTAAAACATAGTTCAGACTACCCAAACATGCAAATAGTATAAGAGATTTCATGTTCCGAAGCATAAGTCAAAACTATGCAAGAACTCTTCAAACATAAGGTGGTCATGTGCTTTTGGCAAAATCCATGCACTCTTTCATTATATGTATTTTTAACATTTTTTCAATACAAACAACCTTCTCTTTGGAATTCAAGATTCATAACCAAATCATTCATAATTTAAGACACTTCATAACATGCTTTTCAAGATGCATTTCAAAACAATCCATATCATATGATAAGTAAGAAAATCATAACAAGAGAGGGGTTTTCACATGAATCATGCATCAACATTAAAACCTGTACATATATATACATATATCAATTTAAATAAATTTGGGGAAGGCCTAAAGACCAAAACAATTCCATCAAGTATTCTAAAACATGGTTATATTCATAAATCTGAAAACCCTTTCTAAAATCATGATTTCTATGCCCATGAGAATTTAGGAAAACCCCGCATACCTTGAAATTAGAAAATAATGGGTCCTTCTTGAAGCCTACGTTCTGGGAATTCCAAATATGCAATTAGTTTCAAAAACCCATGGTTGAATCTTGAGTTGCTTGGGTTTTTATTTTGAAACCCTAAGGAGTGTTCTTGAGATAATTTGGTGAATGTGTTAATATTTTGGTGTTTGAGGGATTAAATACCGTGTTTAAGTTAATCCCGTATTTAAGTTGATAGAGTAGGGGAAAATGACTAAAACACCCTCAAATGTTCGGAGGTTGAAAGCTGAAAATTGGGCACCCCCGGGACTGGCAGGGCAGCGCCTTGCTTAGAGAGGCTCTCTAAGTTGGGCGGCGCCTACACGACCTTAGGTTCTTCTAGAAATTCCGAAACTCCTCCGAGACGTACTACAACCTTGCCCCATCACAATGCAATAAGAAAATCTAAAAACGGATGTCGGGAAGGTTGAAAAGTTGTATTCCAAAGGTTGTCAGCTAAGAATGAGTCTAAGTCTTCCAACACTTAGAAAAATTTTCATACTTTTCAAGACTGAGTGCACTCTATTAGAGGCCAACACACGCACGACTTTCTACGGGGTGTTACATTTCTACTTTCACCTGCTTTAGCTTGGGAACAAAAACAGGAGAATCATAAAGGCTAGAAATTCGTTTTAGCCTTCTTTTACTCCTTCGTCCCTGAGACAATCCTTTGAATGCATAAGCTAGATATAATATATCTCTTCTCCACCATTTCAAATACTGTATAGTTACATCCGGTTCAAACAGCCTAGACGGATAGTATAACCTAAAATCAGAATCAATTGGTCTGCTATAGTTGTACCAGGCAAGTTCTGGACTTGAAGATGAGCGAGGAATCCACTTAAGGAAGTCTTGATCATATCCAAACTGCAATGCTACACGATTTGGTCGATATGTTCTTGACAGTCTAAACCAACAAGCTCAGACACCCTCAAAAATCGAACAAAAGACTCCAATTCTTGGTCCGCATTTTGCCCTTCAACTATTGTCCACTCTTCGTTTTCCTTGTAGAACTTGGGAATTAACCAACCTTCCACAGCCAAGGTGTATGGCCTCCACTGAAACGTCTCTGCAGACGAGTCAATAGTAATCCTCACATTAACCATCACATTGTGCCATCGTCCTATTCTCATCCCACTAACCATATTGTAATTCCCAACCTGTTCTGGCTGCAAAGTTACCAACCTCTCCCAGGCCCAAACTTGAACAAAGAACAATGGCACCCAAAGACTAAATTCAAGAATGTTAAATCCGTCTCCATCGTCTCCATTACTACTTGGATCATTTGATGAGGCCATTATCATAGTCTGTTTCAACAAGCTCAAGTCCCTATATATGCTAGCAAGAATAGCTGGAGCAAGCGCCAGTCGCGTACCTCTAGCAAGATTAACAGCTATAGGGAAAACATGTCTGCCTATTTTATCATATTCATTACCCGGAAACACAAATCTTGATAATCAAAGAGCAAGAAAAGCTTCATGCTCAATATCCCTTCCACTGTCCATGAAAAAATTCAACCACCTGTTATGATTATCAGCTTTCAATCGGACAAGGTCCCTTCGCGCTTTTTCAAGATTTTCTTCAATTTCTACCAACCCCGGGGACTGAAGAGTGAACAATACAGGGCCACCCAAGACAGAGAACCCTCCCAAAATCATCATATCTTCAAGAGTAACAGTAGCTTCACCCCACGGAAAGACAAAAGTGTTAGTCTCACAACACCACCTTTCTACCAACCCAAAAATCAAATCTTTATCTACATGGACTTTATACAAAGAACCCATAATAGCATCATAAATACCAGCAGCTTTCCACACAGAATGATGGACAGACTCCATGGTTTCAACCCATTTCTTCCATTTGTTCTGCTGATGCCTACAACCATTGAAGGAACCTTTCAATGGCCATTCAGATTCAGATGAAAAGGGTAGTGAAGGAAGCTTCAAATTTGGACCTTCAATGGAAGAAACAATGGGTTTCAAGAAATGGGCTTTTCTTAGCTGTGGGACTCCACCTAATGGTGAAACCGTTAACTCTTCTCTTTCATCAAAGATTGAATCTTTCATTGATTCTTGAAAATGGAAATTTCATCGAAAGAGTGTGTTTGTTTTTCTATTGGAATAAGAAGAAACTTTGTACGGAAAAAAGACAAAAAACTTGTGAAAAAAACAAAAAGACTTTCGGAATGTCTGTTGAGTGAAATGGATTTTAGTACTACTTGGCTTGGTTGCTAAAAAATTTAGTTTGAAAATAGTTTACATGTTTAAAGAATTAAGAAAGAATTGAATATTTTTTTCCAACTTTACCCTTAATAATTTAATGGAACAGTTGCTAACTTCAACAAGTAATGATAATAATTAATGTGAGTTTAATAATGTCATATTAATCAATCTATATCCCTTATTAATTTCTCCTTAAGAGTTGTGTAAAAGGCTAGCATGTAAGTAATACTCCCTTCGTCCCATTTTACTCGTCTCAAATTGGAATGGCACAGCTATTAAGAAAAATAATAAATAACATGGCTAGTTTACTATAGTACCCCTATTAAATGATGTTTACATTTTAATTTAAAGATAAAGTAATTAATGCAAAGGGTAAAATATGAAAAAAAAAAAATCTTGTCTTGATAAATAAAAAAGGACAAGTAAAATGAGACACCAAATTAAGAAATTTGAGACGGAAGGAGTATGAGACAAAGGGAGTAGTAATAAGCATTAATTGGTATTAAGGTAATGCAAGGTGACATTGTGAATGATATATCCTTATGATTTGTTTTTTTTAAATGACCAGGCATATAGTGGAAGTTTTAGTGCACCAGGCTATGTTGCTCGGACTTGTCAAAAATGTCAATAGGTGCATGTCGAATTCGTCAAATTAGTATATTTTTGACGAATCCGACACCAATACAGCATCAAAAATGAAGAGTCCGCTCAAGTTAAGCACCAGGTTGTCCTTTCTTTTTGTCTATAAGGAAATTCCGGAGCAACAGAAATTTTGTTTTCATATGATTTTTGGTACTTACATTAGAGTAGACGGACTATACCACATTCTTCCCTAGACTTGCTAACACTGAATATTTTGTGCATTCAAAAGCCCTTTTAAATTTTTTGTCTAAAGGTTTAGCATTTTCTGGCTTTGTGACTTTTTAAATAGGCTCATATTACTTGGCTAATGTTTGTTTGTCACAATCTTTGAGAAAGCTTTTAATTTATTGGGGGCATATTTTAGTAAACTAATTTTATTAATTATACTTTAAAACTCTAAATTTAATTACTATTTTACTATATAGTAATTTAATATTGATGATAAAAAGGAAAAAAATAAAATATTTAACACCATCATATTTAACACTTTATTTCAAAAAGAATGTTTATTTCTTTTTTCGACAATCTTTTTGTTTTCACTTTTAACGTGACATGTTAATATCATCCGAATAAAAGTTATTTGGATACATTCAATATATCTTTAATTTAAGATCATATGATTCAAGATTCTTTCTTTACTTTCTAAAACTCCGTGTCAAATAAAAAACAAATAAACAAATTAAAACAGGATAATATATGATACTACAACAAACTTTCTTAATAAATATTTGAGTTGGATTAGAATTTTGAAAATTTATCTCAAGTCAGATTTTGGGTGGGTTATGAATAAAAGAGAGATTGATTTTTTTCTTTTTTTAAATGGGTGTTATAATCTTTTTAGAACAAGATTTTAAATATTATTGGTGTCTTTCACTTTCTTATAGTAGAATTTTCTTTTGGCAGTTTAATGCAGCAACGTGATTATTGTTTGCCTATAAATGGAATTCTAAGCTGACATGTCCGCACTGAAAAATAGCGGACAGACCAAAACAACCAAAAACTTTTCAGTGCATTTGTCCTAATCCCTCAGGTCAAATTTATGTTGTTCGGTTAGATTTTTGAGAATCCAACGAATTTTTTTGTTAGTCGTAATTTTTTCATATGTCCTTTTAGTATTTTGACTTGTTAATAATTAGTGACTTATAGTAGTACTTCATACGAAGTTTTCAAATATGTAATTTTGAGATAAGCATCTTGTATTCCTCGAATTATGGTCAAAGTTGCTACGACACACATTCAGAGGCGGAGCCAGCCCTCTTTAAGGGGTTCATCCGAACCCCCTTGATGGAAAAATATACTATTTATACATGATTAAAATTATTTTTTATGTGATTATAGTACGTGTTGAACCCCCTTCGACTTAGTTTTCTTTGAATATTGAACCCCCTTACTTGAAATTCTGGCTCCGCCTCTGCACACACTCCAACTTCACATGAGTCCTATTATCCTCCTGAACTCAATTTGACCATATTTTTGTCACACTTTTGTCCTGATATAGCATCTTTATTATATAAAAATGAGACTCATATCAAAGGTGTCACGTCAACTAAAAAGAGGGTGATAAAAATATACTAAAATTGAGTTTATGAGGATAGTAGGACCCTTGTGAAGTTGGAGTGTGGTGTAGCAAATTTAGTCATAATTCAGGAGATACCAGATGTTTTACTCTCTAATTTTAGTTAAAAAAAAAAATAAACTTAAAGATTCCACGTTAGGAAATTTCACTCGAAAAATTCAAACGGTGCTGTAACAAATTGAGACAAGGTGAACACTCCCATTTTCTCAATTTTTGTGGCATAGTACAAATTTCGAGAGTCGAATCTCACGATTTTTAGACTGTTTTTTGTTTTGAGCTGGGGTCTACCGAAAACAGCTTCTTTACCTCATCTTTGAGGTAGAGGTACAATCTGCATACATTCTATACTCTCCGGACACCACTTTATGCGACTACACTGGTTACATCGTTGTCGTTGAATTTTACAGTTTTGACAGTGATTTCAAATAAAGTTTCTATTTTTGGAAACTACGTAAGAAGTGCTATAAGCCACTATTGGCAGTGACAGTGTATCAGTGCAAAGGCAAGCAAGGTGCAGAACTACTACTATCTTTTTATTGGTTTATATATAAAATTTTGTCCTGCTATGTAACATTCTTGAAACCCTTATACATAAAAATAGTAAAAACAAAGAGCTAATAGCATAGTACTCAACAATGGTGGATCCATCACAAGAATATGCACTCATGGAAGAAAGAGAGGAGCTAATGGTTTCACTTGTTGATGAACAAGTAATGCCCATTTTTAGAGTTGCCCATTTTCTCAAACCAACAATACCATCTGCCCCAAAACTCCCTTTTCTCCCTTCAAGATCCAAACTTTGTTCTTCTTCATTAAAGGTTAAGTTTGGGGGTGGGGTTGCGTACATGAGGGGGTGGTCTAAATGGGTTGATAAGTTAAAGCCTTTATACCAAGATACATGGAAAAAAGCTGGAATCTTTGAAGCTATTTTAGCTTCAACATTCAAGATTCATCTTCACAATGATTTGATTATCGCGCTTGCTGAGAGATGGTGTGTGGAGACTAATACGTTCATTTTTCCATGGGGAGAAGGGACGGTTACTTTGGAAGATATGGTAGTTTTGGGTGGTTTCTCTATTTTAGGCCGTAATGTGTTGAGACCTGTTAAGACCAAAGAGTGTGTTGAAATGGAAAGAAGTATTAGGGAACTTTATAAAGTTGTTAGTGTTTATCACCATGCGTGGATGGAGTATTTTGAAGGAAAAAGTTGTAGTGACCATTTGGAGCATGTTGCATTTTTGACCCTTTGGTTGTCTAGGTTTGTGTTTCCCCCTAAAGGTTCACAGAATGTGCACCAAGCTGTTATCCCTATCGCAATTCATCTTTCTCGAGGTAACTCAATGGCACTTGCCCCTGCTGTTCTTGCTAGTATTTATAGAGATTTGAACTTGCTTAACCAATTGATTGTATCTTCAGCTAAGCACACTGAACATAGTAGTAATTCTCGATGTGTTGAGGATGAGTCGGAACTTATCCTTCGCTCTCCTCTTCATTTTGTTCAGCTATGGGCTTGGGAGAGATTTCCCGGTTTGCAGCCTAAGCCTGGTGTTATTTACTGTGGAGAGCCAAGAGTGGCTAGATGGCATAAGGTGAAAAAACTAGAACGTGTAGATCCTAGGTGTAACACCCCACATTTTTCGGGCTAGAAATCGAAGCGTTGTTCCTACGCGTATAAACCTGAACTAGATGATTCCTTACTAATATATGTGGTGATAAATCCTACAGTGTGGGAATATCTTTGGATATGAATTGAGGTCACAAAAATCCCCTAACTCAAAGGCGAGTTGAAAACAATTCCATCGATTTAGTTTTAGTGGACACTTCTTGGGACAATTTTCGTTGAGTATAACTTATGTTATATAGCGAACTGGGTGACCTACTATATATCAAATGAAAGGTCTTCGAAGTAGCTTTCCAACGATACCAATTTTACCTAAGTCCGTCAATCGAGCAAAAAGTTATGGCCATTTTCATGAGAGGCAGTAGTGTATTTTTCTGCACTCAGCTCCACGTTTTCCAGGGGCATTTGGGTCAATTCCACCCCTATTAATTCAGTCTAAACACTGAATTTCAACCCCAAAACACCACATTACTCATATTTCTCTCAATTTTCTTCAAGAACACTCCCTAGGGTTTCAAACAAGATTCTCAAATAACTCAAGATTCAACCATGGGTTTTAGAAGATAATTAGAGATTTGGAATCCCCAATCCGTAAGCTTTAGGAATCATTCATTATTTTCTGAAATAGAGGTACGTAGGGTTTATCCTAAAAATTACATGGTCTTAAAACCATTAGAGCATGATTTTAAGGTTTTGATGCATGTATTTTATGGGGGTTTTGAAAACTATATTATTGATTATGTAATTTGAAAGTTTCAATGTTGTTATTGTTTTGACCTTGTGGTCTTATCCCCTAAATTGATTTACATGTATACGTATATGTATGGAATTCGAGATTTAAGATTGTTTGAGAGCATAAATTATGAACTCCCTCTCGTATATCGAATTAAGGATTATGGTTTTGTAATTTGAAAGATGTTTTCGCAATATTATTGCATTTGATCATGATTTGAAATTGTGAGAGGGTGGTTCTTGATATATATATGTGTGTGTGTGTGTGTGTGTGTTCTTGTGTTTCAAAGAAAGAATTGCATGTGAATTGAGAACTTTGGCATGACCACCTTGTACTGTACTATTGAAATGCTTGACAAAGATGAGTTCCTTGCATGCGTTTTACATAAGGTTTGAGAAAGAGTTTCTTGAATTGAATTATTGAAATGGTGGTCCCAAAACTTGTGTTTTGAAAACAGAGATTTATGACAAACTAATTATGGCTCAGAGATGTGACTTGCAAGTCAATGGTATGACGATACCATATGTATTTATGCCATAACAGATTATGTTTTCAGAGTATGTTTTCAAAGCATGTTTTCAAAGTATGTTTTCAGAGCATGTTTTCAAAAACTGCATGTTTTGATAGAGTTTTAAAAAGGGGCTTAAAGAGGGTTAGGTGGTTACCCGAAGAAGGCGCGAGTTAAAGCAACTCTTAGCCTGAAACTGTATTTGCCGATACGGGTAGATTATTATTGTACGCTGGTGACGGCCGTGTGGCGTAGTAGAGTCAGAGACTCCGACCCTTGTGGCACACTTGGGTTGGGGGCTTCGCTATCGAGTTAATGGCAGTTTCCATATAGCCCATGGAATTTTTTAGAGTTGTAGAGTATACCACCTAACGCAGATGTAATACAGATTTTTCAGAGTCATGATGATTTTCACAGTCTTTTAAAATGCCCATGTGATTTCTTACTGTATAACATGTTTATGAACTGTTTTAAACTGCTCTCATATATGTTAATTATAAATGATTATTTTGGATTTACTCTGCGTACCAGTACATCTGTATTGACCCCCTCTCCTCCCTCCAGGTTCTAAGGTTCAGTCTAGGGGTTCAGATAAGCAATAGATATTTCTGACAAGTGATCAGATTGTGCAGTGGTGAGCCTTCTCTATTCCAGAAGGCCTGTCTTTTCATATCATGACAATTATTTCAGTTTTGGTATACTGGGGGCCTTGTCCCAGCTTTAGACCGTCGTCAGATTTTCATATAGTAGAGATTTCGCAGATTGAGTCAGATGGTTTTTAGATATTGTTGGAGTTTTCCTTCATTGTTAAATTAATTTCAGAGTATGACCATGTTTCCGTATTCGATGTATAATTCCGCATTTTCTTTTTGTATACGAATATTGTGCAAGATTACCAGATAGAGAAGGGCGTTCCGGGCCTTCCTGGTTCGGGATGTCCGTCACGGCCTGGCCCTAGTTCGGGTCGTGACACTAGGTGTGAAATTGATTCAGCAGCGGAATGGTTTCTGTGGCGTCCTTATGCCATTGATACTGTGAAGAATCGGGACATCGACAAATTCTACAAGGGAGGAATATGTGGTGGTTGGACCAAATATGGGAAGAGAAATCTTGATATTTGCTCGACTTGTTCGAGCTTCTGAACTAGTTGGGATGGATTGTGAAGAACTGTACAACCCACAGAGTATCAATGCAATTTGGACTCGATCAAGATGTGCCTGGTTGTGTGAATCATATTTGGAGAAACTATGACAGACCAATTGAAGATGTCAACATCTATATACCTTCCAGGCTCTTCGAGTCAGATGTTAGCAAACGATACTTGGAAAAGTGGAAGAACCAAAACGTTGCACCAGAGGAAGCAGTTAAGCGTGTAACCAACGGACAGGGGTACAAAACTCATGGAAGGATACCAAGACTGTCGGGAGGACACAAGGAAAAACTAAATGCCTCAGTGTGTTGTGAATTTGCACCGAGAAGTGATGAGGTTAGAACAGATGGCAATTATATTCGGGGTTGTGAAACGAAAGTTGTAGAATCACCACATTATGATGAAGATGACTATTTAACGATTTCAGAATTTTTATGCAGGAGGAGGCTCCTAAAAGAAGGAATTACTGTACCTGGTAATCAAGAACTCCTACCTAGCATCCACAACCAATCTTCTTCAGCTTTCAATGATGGAGCTAGAACTCCCACGGAAAGGGAGGCCTTAACGGAATCAAAACCACTAAACGGAACACTTGAGACTTCAAAGGTAAAATCGGAGGAATTAGATGCAGATGAGGCATATGTAGTTAACCAGATGGTGCAACTAGAGAGCAAGGACAACAATGACAAAGGTGTCTGTAAGCTCAATTTGCCAGATAGTTTAGAACTTGCAAGTGAGGGTCCAAACGCAACTAGGAACGATGGTAGATTTGCAAAAATTTCAGGTACTGATACCGCTAAAATGAGTTTGCAGATTAGCAATGATTCAGTGGAAGCACGTAAGGTAACTACAAATATGCTGATCAACAGGACTGAAGGAAATATGCAGATGCAGAAAATTGAAATGATCGATATTCCGAAACTTGAGAAGAGGTTTAATAACCTTGAAAATATCATTGCTGGAAAGGTTCCAAGGCGCAGGACAAGATGAAAACAACCAAAGCTAAACTATAATGTTGATGCTTATATCTTAGTTTCTTTTTTTTATTTTTTGTTCAAGAAGCTGTGTAGTTCTTCTCTATTACCTAGTTATCGAAAACAGTTAGATAGTGTTAGTGTCTCATTCTTCTCTTGCTACGGCAATGTTATTGAACTAATGGAATGAATTATAGTTATCTCAGCTAATGTAGTGAAAGTTTTATACTTGTAATATGCTTCCAGTTCACTAGTTTAGTTGTTTTATTCTGTTCCTTCTCACTTTTCTCCTATGCATTCATCACTGGATTTTACCTGTAAAAAGATTGCCACTGGCAACTTCCCATTCCCCACCTAAGACCGAGTAACAATGTTTCTCGTTACTTGGGAGTTTGGGCTCCAATTCATACTATGGTCGCGAGCCCTTCCATTTTTTCTGGTATAACCATCTGGTATCCGGAACCGACTAGCTCAACTAATTCAGATTTGCATAGCGTAGGGATCATTATAGGGAGAAGCGCTCCTAGGACCGTGAGTTTCGAGAATTTTCTCCATTCTCGAAGCTGAGACTTAAAGGGACATAAGAAGATTATGAACATCAATAGCATGAATCCTAAGAAAGTTCATTAGAATTCATCTGTTAGCCAATTTGATCAGGCATAGTTTACATCATACATTCACACATACACATACAAAAAAAAAAAGAAGTTTTTACAGCTAATTAACACATTCTTTGTTGTTACAACAATAATGTATCTAATTAATCAAGCACAGATCATAAACTTAATTCTTGTGCCACACTTGGATCATCAGAATCATCACCATTTCCGAACTGAAAGGGACAACTGAATCCTTTTTGCTGAATTTCCGATTTGTAAATGATTACCCCCGTCTCTTATAACAACAAACCCGCTATCGCCAACATTGACTGGGTTTACAATATCGCGCTTTAAAGTCAAAATACAAGCTGTTGACGAACCTTGACATTTCGTGCTACACTAACCTTCATAGAGTACTTCCATTGAATCAAATTTTTTCCCCTTTGTTCTTTCAGGCTGGGTAGAGGTAGGCCGAAGAAATACTGGAGTGATTAGACATGACATAGAGCCATTACAGCTTATTGAGTACATGACCCTAGATAGGAAAGTGTGGAGAACACGAATTAGGTTAGTAGGTTAGTGCGTGTGGGCGAGTCGTAGCCTAGGGGTGCTCTCGGGTAGTCTGCTAGCAGTTGTAGGACTTTGCTCATAGGATGGAGTCTCTAGTTAGGTGGGTTGGGGGAGGTGGATGCTGGCGATTTGTTAGTGTATCATACTACTTTATGGGTGCCTTATTTCTGTTTTTTTCATCTTTTCTTATGTTTTATTACGATCTTATTTACTGTCTCTGAATCGGGGGTCTATCGGAAACAGCCCCTTTACTTCTTTGGAGGTAGTGGTATGGACTACATACATTTTACCCTCCCCACATCCCACTAGGTGGGAATTCACTGGGCATGTAGTTGTTGTTGTTCTTTTTGCTTGTGAACCAATAATTTGGAGAATCTAACCATCGGTCACGCCATCCTCGTGTTGAAATTCATATATGTAAAATAATCATTTTTCACATTTGCGTAAAAGGACAAACCATTTTATCAAGACCTGAATAACCAAGTACTATCTATATCTATATCTATAATCTATATCTATATCTATAATCTATAATCTATAATGGAAAAAGGCTCAAATATGTCACTGAACTATCAAAAATGACTCATTTATGTCATCTGTTAAAAGTTGGGCTCATTCATGCTATCGTCGTACCAAAATTGGCCCATCCATGCCATTAATTTTAACAGTTGCTTTTTAGAAAACAGCTTTGCCACGTGGCAGCATATTAGAGGTCCACATCATTTTTTATTTTTTTATTTTTTTTAGATTTTTTTTTATCCATTAAAAAGAATTCACCCAACTTTTTGATCCATTAAAAATTAGTTTGATTTATGACGATTAGCTTAATAGTAGAGTCAAAATTTTCATTAAAAATTTTCAAAATAACATAAAAATATATATGAAGAAATAAATGAACATATATATATATATATACATTAATTTATTTTATACTCCCACACAAATATATACTCCCATGTTGATACGGGACAAACAAGAGGAACATGAAACAGCCATAAAACAGTCCAACACACCCTCCAAAACAGTCCACAAATCACAACAAACGTGGACCAAATGGAGACCTCACTCGGATTCGACAAATATAACAAGAATATAAGAAACAAAGGTGTATTTGACACCCAAAACAGCCACAAAACACAACAAAAACGTGATGAACAATATGACAACAAAAACAACCAGATTTGGATTCCACAATAACAAGATACAAAAAGGATAGTAAATTGACATACAATATTCACAAATCTAAGAACCCTAACAATGAGAAAGGACCCTAAGACAAATGAATAGAAACATCAAGTTCTTACTTAGACCAAGAGGGACTCATGAACCTCAAGACCTAAGTTTCCAAGCAAACAAACAACAAAAGTGATTCCACCCTCTTGTTGTTACCTAGTTCCAAGTTTCAGATTTGTCTCAAGGAAAGAGGACTTTGTCTTTCTATGTTATAAAATATTCATATTCATCAAAATATAATGAATGAATCCCTAGAAGGTTGTATTTATAGTGTATTACAAGAATAGTGTGAAATGTCCAAAATGACCCCTTAGTCAAAGTCTTCAAGTGGGCTCCCTTGGAGTGCATTGTATGGACTGATTTTGGAGCCTAGTTAGGCCTTCCTTTGCACTTCACGTGTACACTCCAAGTCTCGAATTCATTCACTCTCGCACTCACCCACCTCCGTGGTCGTACCCGTATCACATGTTATCTAACTTATCAAAAATATATTGGATTTACCTTTGTTTTTATATATGTCAACTGGCCTCAGACTATATTATACAAATTTCATGTCATTTTTATTTTGTTCTTTCTTCTTAGATATTTTATTTCATTAAAGTGAAAAGAACAATAAAATTTTGGAATTAATCAATTCATTGAATTAAGTATATAATGAAATGATAAAGACTATACATACATAATACTTGTGAGTTGTAACTTGCATGCATGACTTATATATTATTTTTATTCAATTTTTAATTAGGATTGGGCCACTAAAAATTAATTATATAAGGATATAAAACTATGACGTCTCACCAATTTTTATGTAACTATATCATTAAATCAAATTATAATTTAAGAAAAACATAATTGTAATTTAGAAAAATATTCTACCTCCAATGATTAATGTTGATTGTTAAATAATTAGTCTTAATATATGATTGTGTCAAAACACTAAATGACATATTAAAAAAGATGAAAGGGAGCAGTATAGTGAGTGTTTGAGAGAACAGTGTCCCACGTGAAAAGTAAAAAAGAAATGAAATTATTTATAAAATATCGGATATTTAAGGTCTCTTGAAAAAAAAATGTCAATTTGATTCAAAGCAAATGATATCTTACAATATTAAAAGTATTTTATCGTAATTAATTAGCACAATAATTAATATCAACGCCGTTGTACTGAAATTTTTGCAGGATGGGTATGAGGATGATAGAGTGACGGCATGTGTAACGTCCCGTAAAAGCCGTACATGTGTTACTTTACAATGGCTAGCACTAAGAGTAAGAAACTTGAAATTTTCTAAGTGTAATGAGGGCTTAGAGTCATTTTAGCTGGCAACCTTCGGGATACAACTTTTCAACCTTTCTGACGTTCGTTTTTAGATTTTCTTGTTGCGTTGCGATGGGGCAAGGTTGTAGAACATCTCAGGGGAGTTTCAAAATTTTTGGACATCGTTCAGGGCATGTTTGATTTCCAAAACAATAGCATCATGCGATAAGCATGCGCCGCATGCTCCATCGCATGGTGGCAGCATGTGATATAGCATGCATCGCATACTCCACTGTGGTGGGAAATAGCATGCGAAGCATGGTCTGCTGCACGCCTGGGGATTTTTCAGCTTTTAAGTTCCGTCTCATTAAGGGTGTTTTGGTAATTTTTCACTCTCCTATCAACGTAAACACGGGATTAAACTCCCAAAAACCCATATCATTCATATTTTCATCAAAATTTCTCAAGAACCCTCATAAGGATTTCAAAATAAAAATCCAAACAGATCAAGATTCGACCGTGGGTTTCCAAAACTGATTTCATATTCAGAATCCCCAGATCGTGGGCTTCAATAAACATTTTTTTTCTTCCAAAACAGAGGTACGTGGGGTTATCTCAAAAATCTCATGGGCTTTAAAATTCATGTTTTCAAAATGGGGGGTTTTGAAATTATGAATACGATTTTGTTTTAAACGTTTTATGATATTGATTTGGTCTTTAGACCTATTCTCAAAGTGTTTTGATATATGATATATGTATATGCATGTATTCCAAAAAGGATGTTAACTTGAGAGCATGAATTATATGAAATCCCTCTCTTGATATGATTTTGTTTTATATTTTCATATGATGTGAACTGTTTGAAATCATATTGAAAGGCATGACATAAAATGTTTTGAGCATTGTTATGATTTGGGCATGATTTTGACTTATCATGAGAGGACAGTAAATTGAAATATGTTGAATAAAATGGTTGCATGAGAGAATGATATGACATTGATGGCTTGCAAGTCGGGTATGACGATACCCTACAGAATATGACATGTGATTGAATCAGATGAAAGTTGAGTGCATTGATTTTTCATAAGATAGGTGGATGCCCGAAGAAGGCGTTTGAGTGTAAGGGCTCATTGCTAGAAACCATGTTTGCCGACATGGGAATTTGGTACCCTGCTTTGTGATCTTGCGTACCTGACTTTATGTCATTCCCAAATTGTGATTATGGTTAGGAGCCCAGCTTTGTGATCCTGTGCACTACCATTGGGTCGAGACACGCTGCTGTGTGATCTTGTGTGTCTTTCCCTCACTTATACTCTAATCTCGACGACAACCGAGGTTTGACAGTTAGTGTAAATGTTATATGTAGGGTATTCCACCTAGCTCAGCTGCATTACATTGATGTTGAAAACAATTACACTGCGCCCATGTGTTTTCAAATGATTTGGTATGAAACTGTTTATAATGGCTCTCAACTATATTTTGTAAGAATATTATATTTTGTTTTGATATCTCTGCGTACCAGCATTTTTGTATTGATCCCCTTCCTCCCAGGTTCAGAGGCGAAGTCTAGGGGTCCAGAAAATCAGTAGATTCCTCAAACAGAGTTGCAGAGTCACGTGGTGAGCCTTCGATATTTTGGAAGGCCTGATATCTGGCAGTTTCATTTATCATTTATTAGTTTTGGATCTACTGGGGGCCTTGTCCCGGTTTTCAGATAGACATTTGTTTCAGTCATGTAGTAGAGATTTCGAAGAAGTTATAGAGATGTTGTTTGATATTGTGGGACATTATTCCCTATTATTGCTTTCATATGACTCTTGACCATGTTTTCGTAATATTATTTTATCTTCCGCATTTCTTTATCATGTGAATTATGTGCATGATTACCAGACAGATAGGGGTGTTTCGAGCCTTCATGGTTTGGGATACTCGTCATAGTCAGGGCCCCGGTTCCGGTCGTGACAGCATGAGACGTATTGTCTTATTGTCTTTGCTTGTCTATGGATCAATTTACTATATTTGACCATAATTTTAAGCCGCATACAACCAAAAAAAAATCGATGAGCTTGGTAACTCTAAATACTCGGATGATATGAGGCAATACACAAATAATCTCAAAATTAACTTATTAACAGTAATTAATCAAGTAAAACTTAGTTCAAAGGGAGATGATCATATTATTGATCCGTATTGTGAACAGAGTCACACGTGAAAGCCAGAAAAGAAAAAAAAAACTATTGATATGGGGCAATCTACAAATAATCTCAAATTTTAAAAGCATAGATCAAACTAATTTTTAATGGATCAAAAAGTTGGGTGGATTCTTTTTAATGCATCAAAAAAAAAGTTTAAAAAAAATTTTTTAAATGATGTGGACCTCTAATATGCCGCCACGTGGCAAAGCTATTTTCTAAAAATCACCTGTTAAAAGTAATGGCATGGATGAGCCAGTTTTGTAACAGCGATGACATGAATGAGCCGAACTTTTAACGGATGACATAAATGAGTCATTTCTGTTAGTTCAGTGGCATATTTGAGCTTTTTCCCATCTATAATCTTTATCTATATCTATATCTATAATCTATAATCTATAATATATTAAAAGTGTGAAGGGTATTAGAAATGTTGTTTGAACTTTTTGTCCTTCATTAAAATTTTTTGACTTTAGACAAAATTGTCTTATCACTATTTTTTTTAATATTTAAGAATTAAAAATTATTTAAATAATATATTTATAGTAAAACCTTTTCTTATTAGAAGTCATCATAATTTTACTACTTTATACTAATTTAAGAGTAGAAAATTAATTGAATATATTTATGGTAAAGCATTTCCCTATTAGAAATCATCAAAATTAATGACAACTAATACTTTTTCCATTAGTTTAAAGATTTCGAATCAACTAAATTTGATTTTAAGAAGATTTGAAAAATCTAGAAATAAATATAAAACCACTAAAATAAGAAAAGTTTAACAAATACCATATTTTTAAAAGTTTAAGTACGTAAAAAGAATGTAATCAATGATTTAGTAATAAAAATGTAATCAATGATTTTGTAAAGATTTAACTTTAAAAATAAAGAAAGAATTTAAATATAAACAAAAAGAAAAATAATCATAACACAAATATAATTCAAATTGATATGTCTGTTTTAGCATGTGGCAACAAGCTAAAGTGATGTTCAATCAACCATTTGGAACTTCTTGTGGTAAATATATATGGACCCTGAAAGTACGTCCGGATTAGTCGAGGCTCTAATGCGGGCACCGGACATCGGATGGGAAATCGAAAAAAATATATGCGTATATGTTTATATTTACATTATTATATTAAAGTGTGAAAGATTTTTGAAAAGTGATTTGAACTTTTACGCTTTATTAAAATCTCGCAATCGATAAAATCATTTAATTTTAAATAATCAAGTGTTACATGTGCGGTTAGACTAGTATTATAAAACACGTTAATTTATTTACATGGATATAATCTACTCCTACAATATTTTGAATTTCTTTTACTCGTTAGGGAATCAATCCTCTTTAGTAACCAAAATCCCTATTGGTTTTAAAAAAAAAAAAAAAAAATTCATTGTCCTAATAAATTTGGAAAAGAAAAATATATTGTCCTACGACTGGGAAAACGTTGTTCTTCTAAGTTAGGTACTATTCTATTTATTCGTAAAGCATTGTACGCACTCTCTCTCCGTCTCAATAAAATTAGTGATCTAAAGCCAAATTTTAATATGAGGCCTTAAATATATGCACATAACAAAAGTATTATCAATAATTTAGAGTTTTTTTTTTTAATTCTTATGTACTACTTTTTTTAGTGTAGTATTCTTAGAACAAAGTAATATTATTATTTATAAAAGTAATGACTAATTTTAATTAATAAGATATTAGGCATTTGTTTGCAATACATTACCTTGAATATTATTGTAAAAACTTTATTTATTAATATCAAGATTTGATAAAAAGTTCTAAAATACCTATATAATATATTAAAAGTGTGAAGACCTTTAGAAAAGTGATTTGAACTTTTTGTTCTTCATTAGAAAACTCCACAATAGACAAAACTATCATTTACCATTTTCCTAAATTATTATTTAATTATTTTGTAATACTTTAGGTGTCCTATTAAAAATTGGTTATTAATCTTTCTTTATTTAAACCTACTTAAAAATACTATTGATTTTTAATTATTAATTCACCTTCCTTATTTTTTAATGTTAGCATCCAAGTAATTGTATGAATCCGTCTCTTTACTTTTCTATTTAATTTCTATTTTATTTTCTTTGCACTTTAAAATTCTTTTTATCAGCTATTGATTGTTCGTTGCTTTTAAATGTTGGTTTGATTGTCTAAATATGTGATTTTTAACACGTGCTTTGTCATATTTTGAGATTCTATCCTTAATTTTTGAGATTCTATCATAATTTATGTTTGATAGGCTGTGACTTGTGACCTCGCCCGAAGAATGTGGTAAGGATAAAAATTTCAATTCAAACTCTAAGCTTCAAAAGAACAAAGATAATTGAGGTATAACTTCTATCTTCTTCTTCATTTTTTTTAAGAGAATTTTTGGTTTTATTAATTAAAAAAACAGCATCACAAGGGCCAATTGGCCCAACTATACAACTAATAAAGAAAAGAGTAACTTACATAAATCCCGGATAGTTTCATCAATATTACATAAAATCCCGGATAGTTTGCTAATTACATCTTATCCGGAATTTAGAATTGTGATACATATGTTAAGCAGTGATACATATGGACTAGTGATACATATTTATATGTATCACTAGTATATACATATGTATACAGTAGTGATACATATAGCATATGTATCACTAGTAAATATGAATCCGGGATTTTATGTAATTTTTAAAACATTAAGGGATATTGTGTAATGTGGTGTCTTAAATATGGGATTTGTGTAATTTTTCCTAAAGAAAAAGTGAAACTGGCAGCCCAATTCTGCCCCAAACCCGTCCCATCTATTCTTATTACATGTAGATATTGAAAAACTGAAGCATCCGCCTCATCTGCCCCTTCATCCCTTAATTGATGAAACTTTTAAATATGGGCTCTGTAATTTGTCGCTGTTAATGATCTTTCTTCCTTGTGATTCCATGTTGTTGAAGCTTGCATATGAACAATCTCCTGAATTTATTGCATGATTAGCTAAGTAATCTGCCAATTTGTTCCCTTCCCTGTATATGTGCTGAAAGATTGTACGTATCCCTTGAATGTTATTCTTTATCTCCTCCACAATATGAATTATGTTCCATGGGCATTTCCATTCACCTAACGACACCTTCTTAAGAAATAAAGAATCTGTTTGGAAAATAACTTGCTCAAAACCTGAGTGCTTTCAATGTTTAGTTGCATGTAAGATTGCTAAAAGTTCCGCCATTGTGTTTGTTGTATCTTCTATATTAGCTGCTTCAGCATAAACTAGATCTCCATCTTCATCCCTGAGAGTAAAAGCATAGGAGCTTAAACCCGGATTTCCCCTAGAGGAGCCTTTAGTATTATACTTCAGCCAACCTCTCGGGGGAAATTAGTTCCCGTATGACCCTTTTTATCCTTATACCTACTCTGTAACTTTCCTATTGCTGTAATACATCTGGCCAGCTTCCTTTAAATTTACATTTTGGATTTCTGACCTTCAGAAGCATATGTAATGTATGCATCACATTGTGAATGACCCTCTGGATGCTTGTAGTCTTGCCATCATGCTTACTCTTGTTCCTTCTTCTCCACAATTCCCAAACTATAATGCTTGGTAGTGCCTTACAGTAAGGTTTGAGCTGGCTTTTAACTTGTGCTCCCCTCCAAAACATTAATTAATAACTTGTCTCAGTGAAAGTCCTGCTATATTCAGACCTGCAAAGGAACACAAGTAGGACCAAGTCCCGTTAGCGGTATAACTTTTCAGGAAGACATGAGTCATGGTCTCCTGATGGGGGTTATGACAGCACCAACATCTCGAGGGTCCTTCAAATCCCCATCTCCGCACCCTATCATCCACTGCAATCTTAAATTTCCATAATCTCCACATCAAAAGAGATATTTTGAAAGGGAGTACTTGAATCCACATCCCTTTATAAATTCTATTATTCTCCTCTTTGTATCGCACATACTCCCATGCTGATTTAACAGTAAATTCCCCTTTAGCATGAATCAGCCAGTATGGTGTATCAGTGAAAAAACCCGCTGCTGATGGTTTAATGTTACATATGATTTATTATTTTTGAAAGTTAGATGATCTATCTACATTTATTATTTAGGAGGAATAATTTTTTTGATCAATCATATGTGGGTCAATTGATTAGTCACAAAGAAATTAAGGTTAAATGCTTTTTATATGCATCATGATGTTATTGTAAGTGTATCATTAAATATTTAAATTTAATTATGTACGTTCTTTTATTAAGGAAATATACAATATTGATTTTGAGTAATTGAAGAAAGTAAAAAGTTTGTCCATGTACGATCATTAGCTGTAGCAAGGTAAAGGAGTGTTGTTGTACAAAATCAAAAGATAATAATATATTCTTACAAAGTATTTTTTTAATTTGTGTTTTCTTTGTTTTATGATTTTTCTCTCCCTTTCTATTATATTTTATATTATGAATATTAGTCTCAACCCAAAATTGGTTCGTAGATTACTAATAATATTTACATTTTAATTTAATATGACGTATATGTACAACAATGCTCCTTTGTGGCTTAATTTTCCTCTAAATCTTTTTCTTTGATGAGCAAAAAATTTTTAATTCATTAAATTTTTTATTTTATGTATAGTTTTATTGATTAAGATGAAACACTTTTAGTGTCAAATTATATCTTTTAAATAGATACAACATTTATTGCAACTTAATTGCTATTTTTTAATAATTTTATTCCTTTATATATAATTATATTTATCAACACGAGACACGCGTGCAAAACACGTATACTTGACTAGTTTTTAATAAACAATAGATAGTTGTTCTTTCTTTTTTCATTAGTTTAAAGTTGTACCTTTTATATTTTTCAATCTTTAATATTATTTGGAGTGAAATTAAAATCATAAAATTTATATTAAATTTTTTGGACCTCAAAATTTTGGGAGCCTAAAGCAAATTTACTAGAGCCACCCCTGTGACCATAAATAATCCTATTGGTTTTTCTAAAAAAGAAAAAAATAAATCATTGTCCTATTAGTTTTTTAAAAAAATAAAAATAAATCATTGTCCTAATAAATTTGGAAAAGAAAAATTTATTGTCCTTGTACTACTGGGAGAAGTTATTCTACTACTAGTGGGAGAAGTTATTCTACTATTTGGAAATCTATAAATTGGGGGATTTGTAGGGGGTGGGACGCACTCTCTCCTTCTTCTTGGAGAATTAGACTTGTTCTGGTTAAGAGTGGTGGGTTTGGGCCTTGGTCCATCCCACCAAAATCCTCGATATGGGAAGAGCAAAAATCAACATGGAGCTTATTCAAGATCATAAGAATAGGAAGTCAACTTTCGTGATGCGAAAGGCTAGCTTAATCAAGAAAATCTCAGAGCTAGCGATACTTTGTGGCATCAAAGCCTGCATGATCATATACGGCGGAATTGATGATCAAGTTGTTCCTCAACACGATCAAATATGGCCGAATGATCCAAAAGAAGTTGAAGAGCTAATAAATCTCTACAAAAATCAACCACTCGAAGGCCGGAGCAAAAGGGCTAAGTCCTTGTCCAACTTCTTTGAAAATCAAAAGAAGAAAAAAGCTGAGATCAAAGAGGAGAAGTACCCTACTTGGTATTCAAGATTCGACTATTTATCGGAAAAAGAATTGCGAAATCTTGCTCGCGTTCTTGAGAAAAGGATAGATGATGCAAAAGGAAAAGTCGAATTCTTGAAGAGCGCGAATATTGGAAGCTCCTCGTTACTTTCGCATCAAGAAATACAGGACTACACCGAGCTCATGAACAACAACTACTACAACTTGATGAACCAAACTACTTATCCGTGGCCTTCTATCAACTACAAGAACTTTTTTCAAGAAAATATTCCAAGTGGTGTGATTTCAATGGGCGCGAAGATGGAGATTCAACCTCTTACTATTGATGATTATCAATTTGACGATGCAGATTATTCTATGAAGATTGAGGCAGAAAACTGGTTAGCGAATAATGGAATTGGTACAAGTTCTACAATAATGGTATACCCTATAATATACAATGCCTCTACATGACATGCCTTATGAATTCCAGTAGATCATCATATTAGAAACTCATTTTTGCATGTAACGTAGGAATTCTTCTTTTTTTTTTTACAAATAAATTGCTCGTTTAATTATAATTCAGCCCAACCCGCTCATTTATTGCCTATACTTGTGGATTCACGATTTTAACTTTTTTTTAAAAAACATGTGTGTAAAAAATTGTTTTACTACTGTAGGGAGGGCATTGATTTTAACTTAAAAGTGTGTTATGAGGATTAAAGTGTGTGAACAAGCTTAGTCCTTACAAGTTGGTTAGATTCTTCATGTGTGCTTTCAAAAGATCCCAAGTGTAGGATGAGTGACCGTTGAGGAGCGTATTACTAGGAAGGTTGGAACTTATCCGCTATCCTTAACTAGAGTCTCGAGTTCAAGTCCTGAAAATATAGATGGAACCTTCTTGGTAAGTAGTGTTTTATCCCGCCTTAGTGCAACTAGCTGGCGTGAATCCAGATCCGTTTAGCCAGTGTGTTAGGGATATCGGATAGCTAAATCAAAAATAAAAATTGTGTTGGAGTAGTATGCTCCTGTTTACTGTTTCTCCTATAATCAACACTAATTCTTGGCACAAATAGTCTGCAATCTTTTCATTAACAATTACTCTATCTACAGTCGTCCTAGTTGCATTACAACTGTTATGGTTGTCGAATGGTCCTCCTCTCCACCTAGGCCAAAGATAGGGCGTCGCGTCAGGCAAGCCCGATTGGATTTTTCACTGAATTATATTATGTAATGGTTTCTTCCATATTCCAAAATCACCTATCAAGAATATCTTCAAGTGGAAAATAATTTTATGAGTGAATCTTGAAATGGAGCATTTTAATCTCTGACTCAATTTCAAACAAGTTGGAGTCGGCTATATGAATTCGAACGACCATGTTTCTCCATTTAAATTCTCAGGCTATGCCAAATGATCCTGCAAAGTAGCTCCATACATAAAGTGTTTTTTTTTTTTGGTCGAGGCTGTCTGCAATAAGTACACTTTGAGACAAGGCCAGAATTCAATATTATCTCATCTGCTGGCTAGGAGATGTGCGCATTATTCACATGAGTTGTACTATTCGACAAATTAAGTTGGTTCTTGGGAGAGTTCCTTGCGATTAAACTAATTACTTGACCTTCACGATCATAGCAAGTTGAGCCACTAGTAATATAGCAGGATTTGAATTTCAAATGGAAACAAAATTGTGACAGATGAACTCGCAGGAGGACACTGTAACCTTAACATTGCGTTCACAACAGACACAAACAAAAGACTTAGCTAGAGAAGCATCAGAAATATAGTTTAGCTTTATCTTGTTTTCACCTTGTCCTAAATCTTGGAATTGATGTTTTCAAGGTTTCTGATCCTCATCTCAAGTTTATGAATATCGATCATTCCAAATCGCCTGCTCCCTTTCTCATGCTTGTTAATGTTTCCATCAGTTGTGCTGGTACAGATTGCTGTCACCTTTGGTGCTTCGGCTGAAGCTTTGCTCTTTTGCAAAGTTTTAGCAGGACTAGTACTCAAAAATTCTGCATTGGGACCATCACATGCATGTTCGATTCTATCAGGCAAGTTGAGCTTGCAGCTACCTTTGTCATTGTTATTCTTCCTCTCTAGTGGCACCATTTCCTTAACTGCATATGGCCCATCTCCATCTTCATCTGGCTTTCCATTTGAACCGTCAGTGTTTTCGCTTATTGGATTGGATTCCGTTAGAGTCTCCCTTTCTCTGGCAGTTCCAACATTAGAAGTTGAAGAAGCTTGGCTTTGGTTGCTAGGTATAGTAATTTCTTTCTTCATGAGCTTCCTCCTGCATAAAGATTCTGCAATCAGTATATTGTCGTCGTCATCTGATGATTCTAAAACTCTCATTTCACAATCTGGACTATTACCATCTTCTCTAACCTTATCACATTTCTGCAAAAATTCACAGGATACAAAGGCGTTCATCTTATCATGAGTTCTAGACAGCTTTCCCTTTACTACATGCTGATCTGCATCCTCAGGTGCAACATTTTGGTCCTTCCACCAATCCAAGTATCGTCTGCTGACATCTGACTCTATGAACCTAGAAGGTATATAGAGCTTGACATCTTTAATTGGTCTGTTATAATTGGTCCAAGCAATTTTTGGGGTATGATCACCAGCAAGATTCACACAACCGGGCGCATCTTGATCAAATCCGAACTGCATTGATACTCTATGTGGATTATACTGTTCAACACAATCCATTCCAACAGTTCAGAAGCTCGAACAAGTCGAGCAAAAATCAAGATTTCACTTCCCATCTTTTGTCCAACCACCACATATTCATCTCTTTCCTTGTAAAATTTGTTGATGTCCCAATTCTTCACAATATCAACAGCATAAGGACGCCACAGAAAATGTTCTGATGCAGAATCTATTTCGCTCCTCGGATCCACACAATTTAGCTTTTTCACCTTATGCCATCTAGCTACCCTTGGCTCCCCGGTGTAGATGACAGTACTAGGCTTAGGCTGCAAACTGGTAAATCTCTCCCAAGCCCATAGCTGAACAAAATGAAGTGGAGCACGAAGGATAAGATCCGAATCATCTTCTACACATCTAGAATAACTACTTTTTTCAGCGTTCTTAGACGAAGATACAATCAGCTGTTTAAGCAAGTTGAGATCCCTATTAATACTAGCAAGAACAGCAGGGGAAAGTGCTATTGGAACTCCTTGAGATAGAAAAATTGCAATAGGGAAAAGAGCTCTGTCAACACACTGATAAATTCTACAAGGAAGCACATACCTTGACAACCAAAGGGTCAAAAATGCAACATGCTCCAAATTGTCACCTCTTCCTGCAAAATGTTCCATCCAGGGATGGGGAGATACGTTCTTATCACTCTCCTTAACAACTTTGTAAGCCTCACAAAGATTTTTTTCAACTTCAACAGAATCATTGTTCTTAACAGGTTCCAACACACATTGTCCCAAAACAGAATAACCACCCAAAACTACTATATCCTACAAAGAAACAGTCCCTTCTCCCCATGGAAAAATGAATGTATTAGTCTCCATACACCATCTCTCAGTTAAAGCAAAAATCAAATCATTGTGCCTATAAATCTTGAATGTTGAAGCTATAATAGCTTCAAAGACTCCAGCTTTCTTCCATACCTCTTGGTGTAAAGGCTTTAACTCACTCACCCATTTAGACCATCCCCTCATGTATGAAGGACCACCCCTAAACTTAACCTTTAGTGAAGAACAAGAAGAAAGTTTGGATCTTGAAGGGAGAAAAGGGAGTTTCTTGGTAGAGGGTATTGTTGGTTTAAAAAAATGGGCAACTCTAAAAATGGGTTTTACTTGTTCATCAACAAGTGAAACCATTAGCTCCTCTCTTTCTTCCATGATGTTTGAATCATCTAAAGCATCCACCATTCTTGACAAGTATCAAGTTCTTGAAAAAAAAAATTCTTTCTGTTTTCAAGAATGTAGTAAAACAAAACAACCCAAATAAGAAAAGATAGTGTTAAGAATTCGTGCCCAACTGATTTTCTTATTTTCGCCTAACTTTTGCTTATCGATGGAACGTGTTGCCTGACGTGTTTCAAGGAAGCAGTAAACAGAAAGTAAAGAACACAATGATTTTTACGTGGAAAACACCCGGCTCAAAAGGTGTAAAAAACCACGACCTGCACCTCTACAGGATTTAACCCCAACTTCACTAAAAAACTCTGAGCCTCAACAACGACTGATTACAAAACTCTTGTAACCAACAAATAGGAATTATAAACTCTAATCCCTATAACTCAACAACTAGGAATTATAAACTCTAATTCCTAACTACACACACCTCCCAAGGTATGTGTTCCCAAAGTCTCTGAGTTTTATCCAACTCGAATACTAGCTCCTAATTCAGTTTATAACACACTGAAATTAATATTACATAAATAGGTCAAACACAATGAACAACTCTAAAAATCAACGCTAAAACTCTTAGCTGGATTCTGTACTGAGGACCAGGTTCTTCAATGTGTTTCTTCAGTGATTGAGTAGCACTTCGTGAAGTCAATCTGTCGATTGAGCTTTTCTACTTTTTTAAGTGCATGAATTATTCTGACTGCTGCATCTTTTATTTAAGCATAGCTCTCCAAAGAGTCATTCTTTATTTCAAACTCCTCCTCTAATCAAAACTCTCATTGCATAGAGTTTTACTTCAAGTGAGATTCCTTCTTCAATTCCAACTCTTGTCTCCTTGGTGTTGTAGTCAAATTCCAATTCTTTAAATAAGCACATATTAATTTATCAGAATCGTTCTCCTCCCACACATAGGACTCCTTTTTCAACTCAACTTGTTTTCCCTTATCATCAAGTGTTTGAAGCAAATTCAACTTATTCTATTCCCCATATGATCAGTAAGTTAAAGTTTCTAGTTGCATTGAATTAACTCATATCAACTTGTTTCATTCATATTGTCATTCATCAAAACTTCAAGGTTCCAACAAATTCTCCATTTTTTATGATGACAAACCTCTTGTCTTTGTGCATTCAAATATCTTCACCTGTAGGCACTAAAGTATAAAACACTAGAATGAAACAAGTTAGTCAATGGGTTATAAACATTACATAACCCTCTTATCTTCCCCCTTTTGGCATCATCGAAAAATCATTTCAATGCAATAATATACTAGCCAAAGTGATTTGTTATGCTATTCATGGCCACTGGGGCTATCACCAAAACAATCAGACAAAGACTTTAACCAACCTAGTAATATATTAAAGAGAGCAAAAATGTAAGTCAATTTAGAAAAGATAACCATTTCATTTAACTGACAGAGCATGTTCCACATTAAACCTAAGCTAGTACTGAACAAAGCAAAACAATTGAGCATTAAAAAAATTCGATATAAAAGTGGGACATGGCTAAGGATACAAATAGTGAGGAGCTGCTGAGGATGGTGGAACAGGTGATATCAAATGTGTCAATTGATGAATGAATTCAACATTTTCATCCCTCTATCAATCAAGGTCAAGCTTCAAAGTCATGATCCTAACCTTAAAGACCTCTTATTCAACTTCATGACTGTCTTATGCAGCTTTTAGTTTAGATTTTTTTTCTCAAATGAGTCGTAGCCCTCCTTATTGAAACGGGTAGAGCAACATGATTCATCTATTCAAGAACATCTTTTTTATTTATAAGTCAAACCTGATTCAGGACTGAGAAGCCCAAAAAAAATTATCAATTAGGAACTAAAAGAGAAAGCATGGCCCTTTTCGTTCTTCAGAAACATATGTTGCATGTGATTGATGATCAAGCTTGGCAAATTCATGGTACACAACTGATATTTTGGTTGAGAAAGAAAAGGAATTTCTGGTATAGGATTAACACACTTGTGCACACCCATTTGGAGAGAATCAAAGAAAGTTTGGTCAATAATTCATTAGCTTTATTAGACAATGAGAGGATGAAGTATGTAGAATTGAACAGGTGTGCTCAACTGTTTCAACTTAGATAGCCTATGCTTATGTCAGTGTAGAACATACCTGATAAGAAAAACTTTGTGGTCACAATTGCTTGCTTGTACCTATTTTTCTGCACAATCTAATACAAAATTAGGTTAAAAAGGTCAAAAATCTGGAATTGGGACACACAACTAAATGTGCAAGACTAAATAGAATAGCTTTTTAGCTAATAAGATTAAAAAAAAATGATTATTCTAGTCAATCATTGAGGGGAGTTCATGCAATTTTAATCATCCCCAAGTCTAACCTATTCCTTTCAAAATGCTCTCTACTTAGTGCCTTTGGTGCTTCTCCAGTCAATTAAGTAACCCACATAGTCAACATTTTTATAGCCCCCAAGAGTGAAATTGTTTTCCTTTGGATATCATAGTCTCAAGCCATTGATTCCCATGAGATATCTCAAGATTCTTTTGACAACACCAATTTTTATGAACTACTAACATAATTATCAGCAACTTGTGTTGGTTTTATTGATGCATCCATTTCTTTATTTGTTGTTCCCTCTATCAATATGCCCTCAGTCTGTACAACAGTTGAACCAGGTGGTACAACATGTTCCCCCTGTCAATATGCCCTCAGTCTGTACAACAGTTGAACCAGGTGGTACAACATGTTCCTGTGCATGCACATCAGTTTCACAGTCATCCTCTTTTTTCATTTTTTTAAACCTCCCTTGCTTCCCCCTTACACGAGCACTACAAATCTGGCCATCTTTCAAATGATCCATTCCCCTTTTAAATGTGGTGAGTGAAAGAAATTTTATTTTCTTCTAGTCTTATGCCTTGAGCAAGCCTTACCCATGTACAAATTTTGCTTGCCTCCTTTCACTCTCACCTGCAAAATAAATTAGGGGTTAAATTTAGGCACCCAGATAAGCTTGGGTCCTTTCTTATGAGTAAATGGATGAATCAGATTTCTTCTAGCCCATGCAGGAAACAGGTTACGTGACCTGCTTCTCTGACCAGGTTTACTTATCCTTTTCTTGGTCTGAGATAGTTTATTTGCCAGATTTAGACTGCTAGATCTGTTTTTGGCAGAAACTGAATATTCAGTGGTTGGATGTCTAAGGTTACCACAAATATAACATAAATCTTTAGGAACATCAAAATTTTTGTGGAATCCTAATCCTGCCTTTTCACTGTAATTTCTTTCCCCCAATTTGTGAACAATTCTTGAGGAGTTTGTCCATCTATTTGCCCTTTCAAGATCTAGTTTTAGTTTAGAAACTTCTTGACTCAACTTATTCATTTTTTCAGTTAGATCATGACATTCTTGTTTATATCTAACTAGATCAAGTTCAACATTTTCTTGATCTTTACTCATGGCCTTTTTTTCCTTTTCAGAGAATGTCAATTTTAGAACTTCAGACTTAAGATCATTGTTTGAAGAATCAAATTGCTCAACCTGTTTCTTGAGAGTGCAGTTTTCCTGTTCGACAATGTTCTTGCAAGCTTCTAAATCAATAAAATCAAATTTGATGCTTGCAAGACTGTTGAACAGCTCATCCCTATCAGAAGTTGATTCTTGAAAGTCATCAATTAGTGCACTCATTAATGAAATAAGTTTTGTTTTAGAAAACAAATGCAACTTTTCTTTAAGTTCAAGTATACTTACCTCTGAAGCATCATCTTCTTCCTCCAAGCCTGAATCTCCAAGAACCATGAGTGTTGCTTCATCAACTTCATCATCATCTGAGTCAAATCCCCAAGCTGCTACCATTGCATATTCCTCCCTTTTTTTGGTATTTTCTTTCAATTCCTTTTCAGCCATTTTCTTTCTCTATCCTATTTCCCAGACTGGACAATCTTTGATCATGTGATCTATTTTCTCACACTTGAAGCAACCACCTTGAGACTTATCATTGAAACAACACCTTCTACTTGTTCCTTTCTTGTCCTGACACTTGTCTTTCTTAAATTGTTTTTTAAAGTTCTTGACAAGCTTTTTATCATCCATATCTGATTCTTCTTTGTCAGACGTCTTTAATGCTAGTAACTTATCCTTGGTTCCCTCGTTCTTTTTTAAGTTCTCCATATTCTTCTCATATCTATCCACAAGAGTATCCCAAATTTGTTTTGCGGAGGTACAACCTGAGATCCTATTGTATTCATCTATTCCAAGTCCACAAGTAAGAATATACTTGGCTTTAGCATTCTTTCCAAGCATCTTAAAGTCAGCCTCATCATACTCGTTTTTATCCTTTAATACTTCCTTCTTTTCAACATCCTTCTTCATGAGGTATTGAGGTCCGTCGAAAATTATATTCCATAGTTCGTAGTCCACAGCCTGAAGGAAATCTTTCATCCTTTCTTTCCATCCTAAGTAGTATTGTCCCTTGAATAACTGAGGCCTATTTATGTCTTGTCCTTCGTAGTATCCAATAGGTGGTGTAGAATTCATCTTGTATCTTATCTTAAGGTGTTAGCCTTCACAAGATAACCCCCTCTGATACCACTTGCTAAGAATTCGTGCTCTACTGATTTTCTTATTTTCGCCTAACTTTTGCTTATCGATGGAACGTGCTGCCTGACGTGTTCCACTGACTTGTTTCAAGGAAGCAGTAAACAAAAAGTAAAGAACACAATGATTTTTACGTGGAAAACACCCGGCTCAAAAAGTGTAAAAAACCACGACCTGCACCTCTACAGGATTTAACCCAAACTTCACTAAAAAACTCTGAGCCTCTACAATGACTGATTACAAAACTCTTGTAACCAACAAATAGGAATTATAAACTCTAATTCCTATAACTCAACAACTAGGAATTATAAACTCTAATCCCTATAACTCAACAACTAGGAATTATAAACTCTAATTCCTAACTACACACACCTCCCAAGGTATGTGTTCCCAAAGTCTCTGAGTTTTCCCCAACTCGAAGACTAGCTCCTAATTCAGTTTATGATACACTGAAACTAATATTACATGAATAGCTCAAACACAATGAACAACTCTAAAAATCAACGCTAAAACTCTTAGCTGGATTTTGTACTGAGGACCATGTTCTTCAATGTGTTTCTTCAGTGATTGAGTAGCACTTCGTGAAGTCAATCTGTCGATTGATCTTTTCTGCTTTTTTAAGTGCGTGAATTATTCTGACTGCTGCATCTTCTATTTAAGCACAGCTCTCCAAAGAGTCATTCTTTATTTCAAACTCCTCCTCTAATCAAAACTCTCATTGCATAGAGTTTTACCTCAAGTGATACTCCTTCTTCAATTCCAACTCCTGTCTCCTTGGTGTTGTAGTCAAATTCCAATTCTTTAAATCAGCACATATTAATTTATCAGAATCGTTCTCCTCCCACACATAGGACTCCTTTTTCAACTCAACTTGTTTTTCCTTATCATCATCAAGTGTTTGAATCAAATTCAACTTGTTCTATTCCCCATGTGATCAGTAAGTTGAAGTTTCCAGTTGCATTGAATTAACTCATATCAACTTGTTTCATTCATATTGTCATTCATCAAAACTTCAAGGTTCCAACAGATAGCTGTATTGAAACATTGTCCCAAAAAAAAACAAATGTTTTTGGTCTGAAAATGTATGAGACAAAGTTTCTAGTTCTTTTAAGATTGTATTATTTTTTTTCACTACTATGGAATACAATCAAATGTGATCAGTTGTGAGCAAAGAATCATGTTGGTGCATCTGTTACTTTTAGCTGGACATTGCCAAAAGTGGAAATTAAACAAGCAAAGGAACACAGTAAGCCACATGTTATTTTATAACAGAAAAGTGTTACTCACTCGTCTCAATTTATGTGATACTATTTGACAAGACGAAGAGTTTAAGAAATAAGAGAAACGTCATTTTCATACTATTTTTTGATTAACTTTTCTTGTTAAGTGGGACCTAATAAGAACAAAATCGGGATGGTACCATTAAATAGTTATCAAATAAGGAAAGATGTCAATCTTTCTGGGATGCACTAAAAAGAAAAAGACGGAAGGAGTAAAGTTATTAACACATGAAGTTGTCTTGACTTTGACTCATGTTTTTTCTACTTTTGTAATAAAATAGTTGCAATATGGTAACTTAGATAATTTGAAGTGGAGAGAAGCATTCAGTAACTTAGATAATTTTAGCGTATTTTTGTCATTTTTTTTTTGCTGACGTGGAACCTTTATTATATAAAGTCCATGTTAAAGGTGCCACATCAATTAAAAAGGTTAACAAAAAGTGTCACATCAACTAAAAAGGTTGACAAAAATACACTAAAATTCAGTTCGGGGGTAATAGAATTCCTATGAAGTTGGAGTGTGTTATAGCAAAGTTGGAGTGTGTCAAGGGGTACTAGATGTTTTACTCTTTAAAATGGAATCAGTATGTTAGTAACGAAGTTTATTCTTAGGTTCACCTGATTTTAGGGGCACATCAACTGGTTCGGTTTAATTTTATGAATTATCGATTCAACTTATCGATTGATTGATTTTTTTTCTTTAACCATAAGTCATTCACTAGTGAAATAATGATACAAAATCAGAATAGAAGACAATCCTCTAATTTTCAATTGCTCAGAAAGTTTTTATGTCTGTGTGATGTACCAATAAAATATTTGCATGAAAATGGATGGGTCAAAGTTTCTGATTTTTATCAGGCTTGTACTATTTTTTGCAGTATTATGGAAAACAAGAAAATAGGGTCAGTATCAAAATTCTATTTTTAAATATTGGTGCATTTGTAGCTTTTATCTGGACATGCCAAAAGTGGAAAACAAACCAGCAAAGGGACATAAGTTGTAAGCCACAATTTCAGTCATATAACAGAAGAGTGTTATTTAAAAACAAAAAGGAGAAAATGTTCTGTTTCCATCCTGAACTACACACGAAATTGTTGAGACACATCCGAATTTTAGGAGGGTCCTATTACCTCCTGCACTAATTAAAACCGTATTTTTGGCAACCTTAGTGCCTACGTGGCACATACGTGTCCCTACGTAAGGTTGCCAAAAATACGATGTTAATTAGTCCAGAGGTAATAGCACCCTCCTAAAGTTCGGGTATCCTCAACAATTTCGTGTATAGTTCAGGATGAAAACAGAACATTTTCCCTTTAAAAAATGAATTTGACTTTGGACTCATATCATGACTTGACTTAAAGGTTCTTGTTTTATACTCCTTCCTCTGTTACAATTTATGTGGCACTTTTAGAGTTTGAGAACAAACAATTAAGTTTATCTTTGATCGGTATTTTCTCATATATATTTTAGATAATTTCAAAAAAATTAAAAATTTTATGTCCAAATTCACAATTAAACTTAAACTATTTGACTCTCGAAAAACGAAAAGTGTCACATAAAATGAGATGGGGAGAAAAAAAATAATCTTTCACTCTCAAAAATTATTTTGGTGGAAAAGAATTATATAGCTGCATTAATTGCCTCATTTTTTTGAACATGACAAAAAGAATTACTAACTATAGTAAAATTTCTCCTTTTTCTTTCCCCTTCTCCCTTATTATCCTAAGTGGGGGTTTATCGGAAACAGCCTCTCTACTTATTCGAAGGTAGTGGTATGCACTGCGTACATTTTAACCTCTCTAAATCCATTATGTGGGAATATATTGGGTTTGTTTTTGTTGGTTTCCTTCTGCCTTATCATCTCAAGAATTAAAAGCGCAAAAAATTAATAATCTATTTTTGGTAGTCTTAATTTTTCGTTCATAGCTATAGTTTACGAAATGCAACAATAATTTATATTTGTGAGCAACTGAAATATATCCACTTGCATAATAATAGTGAAACACATTATATCCGCGCACATAATAAATGATCTACAGATATACAATATCTTTATAGCGAAATATATTGTATTTTCACGAATTGATAATAATGAAATGCATTATATTCGTGTACATACTTTATCTCTAGCTAATTATATCCACCTGAATAATATGTATATTCCCTACATATTTGTTATTAAAAGCTCAAACTATCACCATGTTATATAATGTTTGAATTACTGCTATTTCTAATAAACTATAGCCTTAATTTGTTTTGTCACGTAGTTTTTCCTTAATTGTATTAGTGTTGGAGTTGTTTAACATTTAATATTAACTACTAAGAAATTTGTAGAATTAAAAAAAAAAAACTCCTTCCAAAATTCCAAGGAAGTTTTAATGTAGCATATTGCTATAATATAGTATTTCATGTAATTGGTCTACGGTCAGCACGATTAAATATATCACTATAAATTTTAGCTGACATATGACAGATAAAATATCTAATGTATCAAAATAAATAGTGCAAGATATATATTTATAAGAAAATAAATATATAATTTTCTCCTTTTTCTTCGCTAATCCAACCACCATCGTCCGTCTCCACATCTCCACCCACCATCGGTTATTTAATACTAACACCAAAACAACCCCTAAACCTAATAATTTTCTTACTCCCTCAGCCGCCAGCCTGTCTGATACCTTGAATATCCTCTTTCTTCTCTCTTTCAACCACCATTGCCCGCCTCCACATCTCCACCCACCATAGATTATTTTATACTTACCCCAAAACAACCCCTAAACGTAATGATTTTCTTACTCCCTCAGCCACCACCCTCTTTGATCCCTTGATATCATCTTTCTTCTCTATTTCAACCACCATTTCCCGCCTCCACATCTCCGCCCACCATCAATTATTTTATACTTACGCCAAAACAACCCCTAAACGTAATAATTTTCTTACTCCTCAGCCACCACCCTCTTTGATCCCTTGATCTCCTCTCTTCTCTCTTTCAACCACAAATTTCCCGCCTCCACATCTCCGCCCACCATCGATTATTTTACACTTATACCACAATAACCCCTAAACCTAATAATTTTCTCACTCCCTCAGCCGCCACCCTCTCCTTTGATCTCCTCTTTCTTCTCTCTTTCAACCACCAGCGCTCGCCTCCACATCCCCACCATCAATTATTTTACACTTTCACCAAAACAACCCCTAAATCTAATAATTTTCTTTACTCCCTCAGCCACCACCTTCCCCCTTGATCTCCTCTTTCTTCTCTCTTTCAGCCACCATCGCCCGCTTCCACATTCCGCCCACCATCGATTATTTTATACTTACACCAAAACTGTTGGGATGCAAATCAATCCCACATCGAAAAAATAGAGGAAGAATGTCAACTATTTAAGGTGTCACCCAACTCCACTAGTATGAGTCCTTTTGGAAGGTGCCCAAAAAAAAATCTGTGAGGGCTTGGCCCAAAGCGGACAATATCATACTAATGAGGAGTTTGGGTGTGGTTGCATGCGGTCCTAACAAAAACAACCCCTAAACTGAATAATTTTCTCACTCTCTCAGCCGCCACCCTCTCCTTTGATCTCCTCTTTCAACCACTATCGCCCACCTCCACCTACCTCCCCTTTTCTCCTAAAAAATCTAGTTTTGCCATTATTTTAACCACCCCACCCCACCCCAGCCGATTAAATCCAATCCACTAGCTCAAGCTCTTTCCCAAACCTGCCCACCTGAATAGCCCCATGTTACCATCTAAACTCAAACTCTTCATAGCCACTTCATGGTACTTGAAATAAAAATCAAATACAGAGTCCAAAGATTAGTTTGAAAAGGAATACAATCAAGGAGTTTTAGGGTTTGTTTGATTTTTTGGTTAGGGTTTCGGATCGACATTCTGTTGTCGTTCAATTTTCCCAGCCAAATTTCAATCGCCTAGCCATGGACGTTGCTTGAAATAGAAATCAAAAACGAGATTATGAAGAGAATGAATTGTTACTTTGGAAGATATGACAGTTTTGGTGGTTTATCTATTTTAAGCCACCCTTTCAAAACCAATGATTCTGTTGAAATGGAAAAAAGATATAAGGAGGTTCATGAAGTTACTAAAAATGAAATAACGTTTATCATCATGCACGGATGGAGTATTTTGATGGAAAAGCTGGTAGTAAACATTTGGAGCACATGTTGCATTTTTGGCCCTGTTCCACCCTAAAACTTCTTTGACTGTAATACAAGCTCTTATCCCTTGCATGTAATCTTTCTCAAGGAATTCCAATAGCACTTGCCGCTGCTATTCTTGCTAGCATTTATAGAGAACTTATCTTGCTTAAATAGTTGATTTTATCTTCAGCTGAAAATAGTAATAATTCTTCTATATGTATAGAAGAGCCGCCTCTTATCATTCTCGCTCCTTTTTTACTTTGTTCGGTTATGGGCATGGGAGAGATTTCACAATTCGCAGCCTAGTCTTAGATTTGTCTTCGACTATGGGGAACCAAGAACGGCTTGATAGCATAAGGTGAAAGATCTAGAAAGTGAGGATCCGAGGAATGAAATAGATTTTGCAGTAGAATGTTTTCTGTGTCCTTTTTATGCTATTGATAAAAATGGAGGAATATGTGGTGGTTGGACCAAATATGAGAGGAGAAATCTTGATAATTGGTCGATTTATTCGAGCTACTTAATTAGTTGGAATGGATTTGTGGAGAGCTATATAATCCACATAGAATATGTATGCAATTTGGATTCAATCAAGAGTATGTATAATCAAGCTGATTATATCCCAATCTGGGTTCGAGTCCAAATTGCATTGATACTCTGTGTGGGTTGTACAGCTCTATGCATGAATCCATCCCAACTAATTTAGAAGGTCGAATAAATCGAGCGAAGGTCACCATTTCTCTTCCCATATTGGGTCCGATGGCCACATATTCCTCCTCCCTTTTCTTGTAAAAATTGTTGATGTCCCAGTTCTTCACAGTATCAATTGCGTAAGGACGCCACAGAAAACATTCTGCTGCCAAAGCTATTTCATTCCTTGGATCTACACCTTGTAGTTTTTTCACCTTATGCCATCTACCTACTCTTTGCCCCCGGAGTTGATGACAAAACTAGGACTAGGCCGCAAATTGGGAAATCTTTCTCGTGCCCGTAGTTGAACAAAATGAAGAGAAGCGATAATGACAAGAGGAGGCTCATCTTGCGTACATACATAATTATTACTCTTCTCTGGACTGTTTAAGCAAGTTCAAATCCATATAAATGGTATCAACTACAGCAGGGGCAAGTGCCATTGAGTTTCCTTGAGAAAGATGATATGCAGTAGGGATAAGAGCTTGTAATGCAGTCAGAGAATTTTTAAAGGGGTTCACGAACCTCGACAACCAAAGGATCAAAAACGCAACATGCTCCAAATGGCCTCTACCACCTTTTCCTTCAAAATACTCCAACATTGTTCTAGATTTTAGTAACTTTATAAGCCTCCTTAAGAGATTTTTTTTTTATTTCAACAAACTCTTTGGTCCTTAAAGGGTTCAAGACAGTTGGCCTAAAATAGAGAAATCACCGAAAACTGTCATATATTCCGAAGTAACAGTTGATTCTCTTCACGGTAAAATTAATATGTTGGTCTGCAAGTACCATCACTCAACAAGCGCGATAATCAAATCATTATGCAGATAAATCTTGAATGTTGAAGTTGTAATAGCTTTAAACATGAGATAATACATATAAATATGACACCAAATTATAACTTTAACCTTTAACTTTGACAGTCCACAAATATGATCTTTAACTATTCAAAACTGCACAAATATGACATCCGATCCTACGTGGCAAAACGCGTGTTCAACACACAAAACTGGGCGCGTCCAGCTTAAAATCTAACGGCACAATACATTTTTATGACCCTAAACTTGACACCAAATTATAACTTTGACCTTAAACTTTGACAGTACACAAATATGACCTTGAATTATTCAAAACTGCATAAATATGACCTTTAAATGACTTTTCACTATTATTTTTTCATTATTTTCGGCTCAAAGACTAAAACGACATCTAATTTCTTTTGTCATTGCAGGAAAAGAGCAATATTGAAGATTTATTAATTAGGTGGGTCAGCCTCATACGAAAAAATCGTGCGGGTATGTATATATATTGTAAAGCAGAGGGTGAATTTAAATTATATAATATATCTAAATATAGTTTATTTAAATATTAAATTAAAGATGAAACTATACTGATAATAAAAAAAATTATAGTTTTAATAAAACGTTATTAAATTAACCTTATTAAGGATAGTAGTAGTGTATTAAATTAACGTTATCAAATTAACGTTGTTATTAAATTAACGTTATTAAAACGTTATTAAATTAATGCAGGGGCGGACCTACGTGGTTGTCATGGGGTTCACCCGAACCCCCTCGGTATAAAAATTACGTTGTATATATAAGGTAGAAAATCTATATTTATATACGTATATTAATGTTGAGCCACATGAAACAAGGCACTTAGATAGCCAAGTGGTGTTATTTGCTCTTCTTGGGAGCTTCCTTCAGCCTACTGCGCAGGTTCGATCCCTAAATAAATAAATAAATAAATAAATAAATAAATAATAATAATAATTAAAAAAAAAAACGACGTCGTTTTAACACAAAAAACAAAATTTTGACAGTGCACAAATATGACCTTTAACTATTTAAAACTGCACAAATATGACCTCTCTCCAAGTCAACCCTTTTAACGACGTAGCATCGTGTGATTGGATTACCTTTCCACATAGGCGCGAATGAAACTCACGCATGGGGTTGCAAAATTGGAGGTCATTTTTGTTCAGGTTTTGAATAGTTAAAGATCCTATTTGTGCAATATTTAAGTTTAAGATCAAAGTTATAATTTGGTGTCAAGTCTAGGGTCATATTTATATTATCTCTTTAAATATTCTCTACCTTGCTGGCTTGCTCTTTGTACCGATTGATGGTGATATATTGTCATTGTCAAATTCTTTCTTTTTGTTTTAGCAAATTAATATTCTTTTTCTCCGGATTCTTGTGATGCCTTTCTTATTTCAAAAGTCAAATGAATTTCTCTTTCGTGTATTTTTTAAGTGCCTTTTATGTATTTTGAATTGTTAATTAATGTGATTATAACATTTTTTACATAGTTTTTAAAGATTCTACGTCCGAATTCTTAAGGTATGTGTACATCATCATTCGCCCCAAAATTCAATATTCGAACCTTACCAGATATGTTGTTATTGACACATGAATTGGGACAAAAGAAGTACTCTTGAAGAGTTGCAATGGATTGCTCCTAAACTCTGGAATCTGTCCTCAGATGAACTCACACACAAGACCTAGGAGAAATATTAACTATGAAGTGCAAGAATAAAGTAAATAGCAGGAAGGATTTTTACGTGAAAACTCCTTACTCAAGGGAGAAAAACTACGACCTGCCTCCAGGATTTCTAAGTTCTACTATATCCAAGCAACTTCTTGAATACATTCCCCAAATTTCAGGATTAAACTCTTAATCTTTACTCTCCTAGTAATAATTTCTATTACAAGAAAATAGTACAGCAACTCTACTGCACTCACACACCAGCTAACTCTAACTGAAAATCCAAGCTAACTCTAGCTTGAAAATCACCTAACTCTAGATGATTACAAAGAGAAGCTTTACACCACACCACCTACTAACAATCATAAGCAAAAGTAGGCAAACATTTAAGAGAACATTTCAAAGACTCAAGTACAACAAGAAAATAAAATACAACTTGATGAGCTATCAGTTCCCTGTTGCCGAAGAGTCTTTGATTCACAGCTTCAGAGATATTTAATTGTAAGAATATGGAAGCATTGGTTTTTTTGTTGGAGAAGATGATCAATATATATGTATGACATAAGAAAACCTAGGAGAAACCTCATTGGTTGAGACAAAAATATGGCAGCAGCTTTTTCACCAACTTTTGTAGCTTTCACCAGTTGTGACAGTTGGATGTGATAGTGTTAAGTGAGCCCAACTTATTCCCTAAGTAATAGCAGTTTTGACACCACATAATCTCCCAGAAACAGTTCCCAACATACTATTTGTTACTCATCAAAACAAAGGACTTAACAACTCTCTTTGTGTCAATTTATGGAACCATTCGTTTATCCAAAATCAATTTTCTAAAAATGACTTAAAAGGCAAATTCAACAGTTTTAGTCTAAATCTTTTATTTGTATTAATAAATCTACTATATTCGTATAAATTTATGCACAACTCAATGACTAATACTTCCACCGTTCATTTTACTTATCACATTTTGACTTGACACGCCATTAAGAAAATAATAATTGACATGACTATTATACCACAATATCCCAGTTAATTGATATTTAGTATTATATACTGAAAAATAATTTGAAGAATAAATAATTAATGTTACGAGTAAAACAAGGAAAAAAATAATTATTTTTTTGATATGTCAAAAATGATAAAGTAAAAATAAAAAATTATTTTAGAAATAAGTAACGAGTAAAAGTAAATGGAGGGAGCATTTAATGTCACCTTTTGAACATGGAGCTTTTCTTTCTCTTTGGTTATCACGATCAGGGGAAGACCTACGCATATTTTGGAGGTGGCCCGGCACCCATTAAACTCGACGTGAAATAGGTATAATTATATATAAAATATATGAAAATCGATATAAATTATATAAAAGAACCAATTAAAATCGGAAGTTGGTTGGGTGCACTGTCATTCAGGTTGATCTTAAGGCTATCTATTGATAGGTGTGCCCTGAGTTCAAACCTGGTTAAGGCAATATTTTATTTTTTATGTAGTAAGCACCCATAAATCCTGATTCCGCCACCGATTACGATTTGTGTTTCCAGGTAATGAATATGATAAAATAGGTATACATGTTTTCCCTATAGCTGTTAATCTTGCTAGAGGTATGCGACTGGCGCTTGCTCCAGCTGTTCTTGCTAGCATATATATCCAGCTGTTCTTGCTAGCATATATAGGGACTTGAGCTTGTTGAAACAGACTATGATAATCGCTTCATCAAATGAGCCAAGTAGTAGTGGAGATGATGGAGACGGATTTAACATTCTAGAATTTAGTCTTTGGGCGCCATTGTTCTTTGTTCAAGTTTGGGCCTGGGAGAGGTTGGTAACTTTGCGGCCAGAACAGGTTGGGAATTACAATATGGTTAGTGGGGTGAGAATAGGACGATGGCACAATGTGAAACAATCTGGGGTGATTAATGTGAGGACTACTATTGACTCGTCTGGAGAGACGTTTCAGTGGAGGCTGTATGCCTTGGCTGTGGAAGGTTGGTTAATTCCCAAGTTTTACAAGGAAAAAGAAGAGTGGACGATAAATGAAGGGCAAAATTTGGACCAAGAATTGGAGTCCTTCGTTAGATGCTTCAGGGCATCAGAGCTTGTTGGATTTGATTTTCAAGAACTTTATCTACCAAATCGTGTAGCAATGCAGTTTGGATATGATCAGGACTTCCCTAAATGGATTGCCCGCTTGCCTTCAAGTCCAGAACTTGCCTGGTGGTGACATTGTGCCTCCTGGTTTTGTGGTGAATCATATTGAGAAGAAAGAAAACACACATTGACCTACCATGCACATGAAAGCAATGGGAGTAGCAGTGTAGGTTCCCCCAAGTGCAATGCGGAAAATCAGAACGCGAATGTATCTATGATGGTTTGTCAAACAGTGGCCTGCGACATTGTGCCTCCTGGTTTAATGGAGAAGTGTAATGCAGGAAAAAGCATTTACGCATCCACTGATGCACATGACAGCAATGAGAATAGCAGCGTAGTTCCTCCCAAGTGCACTTGGGTAAATGAGAAGGAGAATTTATCTATGGAGGTCTGTCTAACAGTGGCTTGCGACGTTGTGCCTCCTGATTCAACGGAGAAGCATACTGACTGTGAACATGATAGAAATGACAGTAACAGTAATATAGCACACAATCCTGTTGTTTACAAGCAGAAAAGTGGGGAAAGAACCAGCTGTGATGATCTTATAATGGCTATAGAACTTCGTCTTAGCAAGCTCAAGAGACAATCTGCTTCATGCAGGAGATACTAGACCCAACATAGTACGATTTCCATTGCCTGTTTATTTTCCTTTTGTGTAGTTTACTTGCTCCAGAGTTGGTGCTTGGTTTACGTATTTCAATTTTCTGTTTACATACTCTCTTTTGATTAGTTTTTGTATACACTACTTGAATACTCCATTTCTAGTAGAACTGTTGAGGCAGAACTTCAGTCCTTATCTTATGTATATGATTTCCGTTCAGCGCTTTGGTTTGTTATTAATTATAACATGCTGAATTTGGCAAAAGACTTAAGTCATAGCTTTATTTCAAAGAGAAGTTTAACTTAACATAAGTTCAAATGCTAACCAGAAAAGCGATGAAAAGTAGCATATCCTACATTGTGCTTGGACTTCTGTATGCATATCTAGATTCTAGTATACCTCTCTTGTACACCAGATTCAATTTTGTTGATGTTTGCTAGTAAATACTGGCTTCCAGAGATCCATGCTCAACTACACGATAATTTGTACAAACTGCAGGGTCGGGATCTTAACAATTGCTTCCATTCAGCTTCCTGGTATAGCTAAGATGTTTTCCAGTGAGGTGATGTCAGCTTCTGCATGGATTCATCTGTTGGCCATAGATCTTTTTGCTACAAGGTCAATCTCCTGGTGTCTTATCTTTGTTGGGGTATGCCCCTTTGCTTTCTTTTTGGGACAACATTGAGGACTGAGGTGGATGCCACTGTTAAGACATCTAACTAGAGTATTTCACTTGAAACAGGCGCCATTCTCTGTTTGCCCCGATGGAATTCTTACTCACTTCATCACCAAAGCTCTAACTAGTATCCCAGAAGAGAGACCGCGTAGGACTCATTAACCGATGTTTTAGACCTTCTTATGTTAGCTGTAAATGATCAGCCAGTGCGTGACTATCAGGACCGATCTGCTATGCGACTGCATAGTTATCAAAAGTTTTATGAATCCTTTGAAAACATCATTTACTTCAAAGAAGTAGAATATGGAATACTGGTGTGTAGTCCTAGCATAGTGAATAAACCTACTTTTAATACAATATGATTTCAGCAGGTATCATGTTTTGTTTTTACTCTTCTTGCTTTAGTTACTCTACACATCCTCTAAATCAGAGTTGCCTCGCTGGTGCTAGTGGCGGAGCCTGATATTCATTAAGGGGTTCACAAGTGAACATACGAACTAACCAAAGGGGTTCAACATCTAATATATATACATAAAAAATAATTTTAACCACGTATATATAGCATAATTTTTCGCCAAACGAGGTTCGGATGAACCCCCTCAGCAAAAGGTAGCTCCGCCCCTGGTGGGTGCAGTGAGTGGCGTAGCCACATAGAGCGAAAGACGGCCACTTGAACACCCTTTGTTAAATCTTGAACATCCTTAGCAAAATTCTTAGTTTCGCCACAGGGTGTTGTGCACTGTTAAATCTTGAACATCCCAAATTATCTCTCATGATTTTGAAAAATAATAATCTCAAACTTTTTGTTACTTTGATTCAAGACAAAATTATTTATCTTTTACATTTTACCTTTAGTAGTTACTTTTCTTGAAAATTACAAACACTTCTACTATGCAAATGATACATAAATAGAGTAGATATTCAATTAAGATAAAGGTATAAATAGGGATTAAAAAAATAAATAAAATACCCTTCTAATTAATATTTTCTTAAGGAGTTGTCCAAGAGATAAACACGACAAATAATTTGATTTAGTGAGAGTACTTTTGATGAAATAAGAACCTTAAATCAAGTTACAATATACTCTCTCCGTTCGTTTTACTTGGTCCTCTTATCAATGTTAGCCCATATGTTATTGGGTCTTTAGTTTATGGACCTTTAGGTTATTGGCTATGTATATATAGCCTACTCTTGTTTTAGTTAGTTTTATGCTTTTCAGATTATATTGTAAACCTTAGCCTTTCTTCCCTTCAATAAAGTTCTATTAACATGGTATCACAGCTAGTTCAATCCATGTCCTTTGATTTGTTGGTTGAAGATTTTGTAGCAGGCACCTACTGCGCGGATCGAACTCCGCGGTGAGTTCGCTGGGGGGTACGGGGGGCAGCGCGCCCCCGTCCGGGGTTCGGGGCTCCGCCCCGAATTTTTTTGAGGTGCTGCTGTATTCGTTTGCTATTTTCGTTGGGTTTTTTGGTTGGATTGATTCGTTGCTGTCTTCGTTTGCTGTCTGGTATTGTTCGTCTTTCGTTCTTTTGCTTGCTGCCATTGTTGTTCGTTCGGAATTGTTCAACCTAGGGTTTTGCATCTTTTTGTTTTTTTGAATTGTTTGTGTGTTGCTGTGTTTACAATGACTGGAAAGGATGATTCTCTCCAGTCCATTAGTACTCAATTAGATGGTAAGAACTATGCATATTGGAGTTATGTCATGAAGAATTTTCTTCGTGGGAAGAATATGTGGGGTTATATCACTGGAGTAAAACCAAGACCTATCGATGATAAAACTGAAAATTTTGATTTGTTGGTGGACTTATGGGAAACTAATAACTCCAAGATTATCACTTGGATCAACAATTCTGTAACTCAGTCAATTGGTATGCAATTGGCTAAGTATGACTCAGCAAAGGAGGTCTGGGATCATTTGGAAAGACTGTACACTCAGTCTAATTTTGCTAAGCAGTACCAGTTGGAGTATGATATCCGTGCTCTTCAACAGCATGATCTCAGTATTCAAGATTTTTATGCTGCCATGTCGGATTTGTGGGATCAATTGGCACTTACTGAATCTGCAGAGTTAAAAGGTTTTGGGCCGTACATTGCTAGACGGGAAGAGCAACGCTTGGTTCAGTTTTTGATGGCACTACGTTCTGACTTTGAGGGCCTACGTGGAACAATCCTTCATCGATCTCCCCTCCCTACTGTTGATTTTGTGGTTCATGAACTGATTACAGAGGAGACTCGTATCAAGTCTCAAGTGGATAAAGGGTCTAAAGTAACTACTACTCCTGTCGTGTTTGCTGCTTCAACTGATCAGTCTAGGCCACCACGTACTCAAACTCGACAATCTCCTAAAGTTGCATTTGATGAGTGTGCATTCTGCAAACAGAAAAATCATTGGAAGGCTCAGTGTCCGTTGTTACTTAACAAGGTCAAATAGCCTCAATCTGGGCAGCAACAGAAATATGGGCAGCAACAGAAATATGGGCAGCAAAAGTATCCGTCACGCCCATCTGGTGCTCCTCCGTAGTCATCTCGTCCTCCACAGTTCGCTGCTGCTGCACCATCTGTAGATGTTGAGTCTGTTAGCACTATGCCACCTTCTGCGTTGGATCCCCAGGTTTTCGAACAGTTCAGACAGTTCTTCGTTTCTAATCCTACGGCCATGTCAGCATCTATGTCTCATTCGGGTTCAGTTTCTTCTAGTACCTCAGGTATTCCTTCCTCCTTGTGGATATTGGATTCTGGTGCGTCTCATCACATGTCCCCTCATTTGTCATCGTTTGGTTCTTTGTCACCCATTTCACCAATCTCTGTTATGTCCGCGAGTGCTGTACCTATGTCAGTCGAGGGTGTTGGTTCTGTTACTACCCCTCACATTGTCCTCTCTGATGTTTATTACATTCCCAAACTTGCTTTAAATCTTGTTTCGGTCAGTCAGTTGTGTAAGGCTGGTAATTGGGTGTTTTTTTCTGATTCTGTTTGTGTTATACAGGACCAACACACTCAGAGGGTGATTGGGACCGGCCGTAGGTTGGGGGAACTCTATGTCTTGGAGAATCTCAAAGTGTCTGTAGTTGCTGCCTCTAGCATAGATTTATCTTCTTTTCGTTTGAGTCCTTTGTCTTCTCAGTTTTATCTTTGGCATTCCAGATTAGGACATGTGTCAGTTTCACGTTTACGTTTTTTGGTCTCTAGTGGTGCTTTGGGTCATGTGAACACTAGTGATATTTCAGATTGTACTGGTTGTAAACTGGCAAAATTTTCTGCCTTACCGTTTAATAAAAGTGTGTCTTATTCTGTTGCTCCTTTTGATATTATTCATTCTGATGTATGGGGACCAGCGCCAGTATCCACTAAGGGTGGATCGACCTATTATGTTTCGTTTATAGATGACTATACTCGTTATACCTGGGTGTATCTTATGAAACGCAGATCTGATTTCTTTGGCATTTACAACAACTTTAGAGCCCTTGTTAAAACACAACATTCGGCTGTGATAAAGTGTTTCAGGTGTGACTTAGGGGGTGAATATACCTCTAATGACTTCACTCAGTTACTTGCCTCTGATGGTACCATACACCAGTCATTTTGTACCGACACTCCTGAGCAGAACGGTCTGGCAGAAAGAAAACATCGTCATATTGTTGAGACAGCACGCTCTTTACTTTTGTCTGCAGAGGTTCCTAGTATTTTTTGGGGAGAAGCAGTTCTAACTGCTGTATATGTGATTAATCGTATTCCTACTGCATTGACTTCAGGGATGTCTCCGTTTGAGAAACTATATGGTCACCCGCCGAATTATTCTGCATTACGAGTTTTTGGATGTACTTGCTTTGTTCTTCGTCCTCATGTTGAACGAAATAAGTTAGGGTCAAAATCAGCTATATGTGTGTTTTTGGGGTATGGTATTGGACAAAAAGGATATCGTTGCTATGATCCTGTAAGTCAGAAATTATATGTTTCACGACATGTCACTTTTTTGGAACATATTCCTTTTTATTCCATTCCAGCTAAAACCCATGATGTGACAAAGTCAGATATTCGGCTTATTGATCCCTTTGGGATTGACATAGAGGTTCCAGTTCCGGATTCATCCATGCCATCTGGTGTGCCACCTGATAGTGCTTCAGCCTCGCCTGTGCCTGAGTTTGCTCCTTCGACTGTTGAGACTGGAGACCCACCACCTCTGAGGAGGTCTACTCGACCTTGTAAGTCCACCAAACTGCCAGATTTTCACTATTCTACATATTCAGCCTCATTTGCTTCCTTTATTGCAAACATACATCATTTGTCTGAACCTGAGTCGTATAGAGAGGCTGTGTCTGATCCTCTTTGGCAGAATGCTATGGCTGAGGAACTTGCTGCTCTTCATCATACACATACATGGGATTTGGTTACTCTCCCACCTGGTAAGCATGCGATTGGTTGTCGATGGGTGTATAAGATAAAAACAAAATCTGATGGGTCTGTTGAGCGATACAAGGCAAGACTTGTGGCAAAAGGGTATTCACAACAATATGGTATGGATTATGAGGAGACTTTTTCCCCCGTAGCAAAGATGACGACTGTTCGCACTATGATTGCTGTTGCATCCGTTCGACAGTGGAAGATATTTCAGATGGATGTCAAGAATGCTTTTTTGAATGGTGATCTCCACGCGGAAGTTTATATGACTCCTCCCCCAGGTATTGACCACCAGCCAGGTGAAGTTTGTCGGCTTCGAAAAGCTTTATATGGTCTCAAACAAGCCCCTCGTGCTTGGTTTGAGAAATTCTCCACTGTTATTACTTCCCTTGGATTTGTCCCGAGTAACCATGATTCAGCATTGTTTGTTAGATGTACAAGTGCAGGGCGAATTCTATTGTCCTTATATGTAGATGATATGATTATTACTGGTGATGATCATAGTGGTATTGAGTTATTGAAGCATGATTTGGCTCATCGATTTGCAATGAAGGACTTGGGCTTGCTGCGTTATTTTCTGGGTATTGAGGTGGCTCAGTCTAAGAAAGGGTATCTTCTTTCTCAGACTAAGTATATATCTGACTTGTTTACACGGGCGCGTCTTTCTGACAACAGGACTGTAGATACTTCCCTTGAAATCAATGCACGTTACTCTCCTAGTGATGGTGTTCCATTATCAGATCCGAGTCTTTATCGGACTATTGTGGGTAGTTTGGTTTACCTTACGGTTACTCGTCCAGATATAGCACATGCAGTTCATGTTGTTAGCCAGTTTGTTACTGCTCCTACTTCTGTGCACTGGGGAGCTGTACTTCGTATTCTAAGGTATCTTCGTGGCACTCAGTTTCAGAATCTCTTGTTTCCCTCGACGTCATCTCTCGAGTTGCGAGCCTATAGTGATGCTGATTGGGATGGAGATCGCAATGATCGTAAATCCACCACTGGTTTTTGTGTGTTTCTTGGAGACTCTTTAATCTCGTGGAAGAGCAAGAAACAAGATGTTGTCTCTAGATCTTCCACGGAGGCTGAGTATCGTGCTATGGCTGTGACTACATGTGAGATTATTTGGTTACGTTGGCTTCTTGCAGATATGGGGGTTCACATTTCTATGCCTACTCCCCTGCATTGTGATAACAAAAGTGCGGTACAAATTGCAAAGAATTCTGTCTTCCATGAGCGTACGAAGCACATTGAGATTGATTGTCACTTCACCCGTCATCATTTACAGCTCGGGACCATATCGCTTCCTTTTGTTCCATCGTCTTTGCAGATTGCTGACCTTTTTACGAAGGCTCAGTCGGCATCTCGATTTCGTTTTTTGTGTGACAAACTCTCAATGCTTATTGCTGTTGCATTGTGAGTTTGAGGGGGGATGTTAGCCCATATGTTATTGGGCCTTTAGTTTATGGACCTTTAGGTTATTGGCTATGTATATATAGCCTACTCTTGTTTTAGTTAGTTTTATGCTTTTCAGATTATATTGTAAACCTTAGCCTTTCTTCCCTTCAATAAAGTTCTATTAACAATCAAAATTAGTTATTTCAATTTTCTTGTCCAATATATGAAATCAAGAGAGATTTATTACTTTTTTTAATAATACCCTTAATATTAAATTACTGTATAAAGTAATGGTAGTCAAATTTAGAGATCCAAAGCATCATTAATAAAGTTAGCTGGTAAACATAGTACCTTTGATTAAAGTTTTCTTAAGAAGCATATCAAGTCAACAAAGATCAAATAAAATGAAACGGAGGAAGTAGCTAGTAATTTATTGCAAAAAGATTTTGAGTCTAGAAAAGTCAAGACAAGTTCAAGTTTTGAAAACTATACATTTTTCTGTAAGGAATGAAAATGTGGCTTACTATGTCCCTATGATTGTTTGTTTTTCACTTTTGGCATGTCCAGCTAAAAGTTGCAAATGCACCAATCTGATTCTTTTGCCTACAAATAGAATTTTGATGCTGATTATATTGCTTGTACATCCTTAAAAAGGACTAGAAACTTTGTCCAATACAAAAGTGCCAAATTTTGTTTATTTTGTCCTACTACATTCTTGAAAACCCTGATGTAAAAAAGGGTGAAAAAACAGAAAGAAAATAAAATTTCAAGAATGGTGAATTGTTTAGATGATTCAAACATCATGGAAGAAAGAGAGGAGCTAGTGGTTTCACTTGTTGATGAACAAGTAAAACCCATTTTTAGAATTGCCCATTTTCTAAAACCAACAATACCCTCTACCAAGAAACTCCCTTTTCTCCCTTCAAGATCCAAACTTTCTTCTTGTTCTTCACTAAAGGTTAAGTTTGGGGTTTGTTCTTCATACATGAAGGGATGGTCTAAATGGGTGAGTGAGTTAAAGCCTTTACACCAAGAGTTATGGAAGAAAGCTGGAGTCTTTGAAGCTATTATAGCTTCAACATTCAAGATTTATAGGCACAATGATTTGATTCTCGCTTTAGCTGAGAGATGGTGTATTGAGACTAATACATTCGTTTTTCCATGGGGAGAAGCAACTGTTTCTTTGGAGGATATAGTAGTTTTGGGTGGTTTCTCTGTTTTGGGACGCTGTGTGTTGGAACCTGTTAAGGCTAAAGATTCTGTTGAAGTTGGAAAAACTCTTTGTGAGGCTCATAAGTTTAAGAGTGCGTAAAATGAGTGTTGGTCCCCGTGCCTGGATGGAACATTTTGCAGGAAGAGTTGATGATTTGGAACATGTTGCATTTTTGTCCGTTTGGTTGTCAAGGTATGTGCTTCCTGCTAGAACTTATCAGGTTGTCGACAGAGGTCTTTTCCCTGTTGCAATTTGAGCAATTTGTCTTTCTCAAGGAATTCCAATTGCAATTGCTCCTGCTGCTCTTGCAAGCATTTATAGGGATCTCAGCTTGCTTATACAGTTGATTGTATCTTCATCTAAGAACGCTGAAAAAAGTAATAATTCTAGATGTATAGAAAATGATTCAGATCTTATCCTTCGCGCTCCACTTCATTTTCTTCAGCTATGGGCTTGGGAGAGATTTACCAATTTGCAGCCTAAGCCTAATGTCGTGTACTCTGGGGGAACCAAGAGTAGCTAGATGGCATAAGGTGCAAAAAATAAATAGTGTGGATCCTAGGAGCGAAATATATTCTGCATCAGAACGTTTTCTGTGGCGTCCTTATGCGGTTGATATTGTGAAGAATTGGGACACCAACAAATTTTACAAGGACAGAGATGAATATGTGGTGGTTGGACAACAGATGGGAAGTGAAATCTTGATTTTTTGCTCGACTTGTTCGAGCTTCTGAACTAGTTGGAATGGATTGTGTTGAACAGTACAATCCACATAGAGTATCAATGCAATTCGGATTTGATCAAGATGTGCCCGGTTGTGTGAGTCATGCCAGTAATCATACCTCAGAAATTGCTTGGACTAATTATAACAGACCAATTATAGATGCCAAGCTCTACATACCTTCTAGGTTCATCGAGTCAGATGTCAGCAGACGATACTTGGGAGTGGTGGAAGAACCAAAATGTTGCACCAGAGGATGCAGTTCAGCATGTAGTAAAGGGAAAGCTGTCTAGAACTCATGAAAAGATGAACGCCTTTGTACCTTGTGAATTTTTACGGAAATGTGATGAGGATATAGAAGATGGCAAAATTCCAGATTGTGAAATGAGAGTCGTGGAATCATTAGATGATGACGACAATATACCGATTGCAGAATCTTTACGTAGGAGGAAGCTCATGAAGAAAGTAATTACAGTACCTAGCAACCAAAGCCAATCTTCTCCAGCTTCAAATGATGGAACCGCCAGAGATAGGGAGACACTACTGGAATCAAAACCAATAAGCAAAAAAGTTGACGCTTCAAACAGAAAGTCAGATGGAGATGGAGATAGACGCCCATATGTAGTTAAGCAAATGGTGCCACTGGAGAGCAAGAACAACAATGACAAAGGTGGCTGCAAGTTCAACTTGCCTGACAGTATCGAGCTTGAAAGCGACAGTCCAAATGCAGAACTTTCGAGTACTGGTCCTGCTATAACATTGCAAATGACCAAAGCTTCATTGGAAGCACCGGAGGTAACAGCAACTCGTACCAACATAACTGAAGGAAACATTAACAACCATGAGAAAGCGAGCAGGCGATTTGAAATAATCGATATCTTGAAACTTGAGATGAAAATTAGAAACCTTGAAAACATCAATTCTGGAAAGGTTCCAAGATTCAGGACAAGTTGAAAACAAGAAAAAGCTAATGCTTCTATATTTGCAGAGTCCTCATTTAGCTCTATTAAGCACTCTTACTGACCAAGACATGTGACCTCCTACTCACATGCCGGCACCTTTATCGATAACTCCAAGGCTCTCCTTCTAAATGGAGAAACATAATCATTAAAAATTCAAATAGCCGACACCAACTTGTTTGAAATTACCGCATAGTAATACCTTTAAATTTATGTATAACAAAAGATGTCAATCCCCCAAAAAAGTGACAGTTCTATAATGATATTTTACAAGTACTAGTGTATTAATTTGTCAAATTGCAATGTAGTCACAATTTTAATTACCAGATTACTAATTAATGTTTATCAAGATATCTTCTGTCTAAAATTATTTATCACAATTTCTAAAATTAATTGTCTCAGATTATTTATAATTTAAGAATTCTAAGATAAAATTAATCACTTTTCTCGTTTAGACCACAAACACTTCAATTATGGGATGAGGCCACATATATAAATAAAGCAAATTTCCAATAAAGAAAAATTATATTTTCAGACATAAATATGGAGTTAATTCCCTAAATATTCACATATTACAGTTACCTACAAAAATCTCCTTTATTTTAATTAGGACAAAAACATCATTTAACTATCACTATTTTTCTTGAAAAAGATACTTAACAACTTAAAAGCTTTCATCTCTCCTGATTGAAATACCATGTCATTAAAATATTACTCTTTTTAATAATTGATCTATTTAACTTATCAAACTCATTAATAATTAGTCCAAATGAATTATTATATTCTTTGCTAGCAAACAGAATATATAACCAATATTGTGAATAAATTAGAGTTTTTAGTTTAAAAAACAAAAAATTAAATTATATTTCATGATTATAATATATAATATATAATATATATATTTCATATTTATTTATTTATGGGAAAAGGCTCAAATATGCCACTGAACTATCAGAAATGGTTCATTTATGTCATCCGTTAAAAGTTGGGCGCATTCATGCCATCGCCGTAATAAAACTGGTCCATCCATGCCATTACTTTTAACAGCCGATTTTTAGAAAACAGCTTTGCGACGTGGCAGCATTTAGAGGTCCACGTAATTTTTTTAATTTTTTTTATCCATTAAAATGAATCCACCCAACTTTTTGATCCATTAAAAATTAGTTTGATCTATGACGATTGGTTAATAGTAGAGTCAAAATTTTCATTAAAAGATTTTAAAATAACATAAAAATATATATATGAAGAAATCAATGAACATATATATATATATATTAATTTATTTTATCCTCCCACACAAATATATACTCCTATGTTATCTAACTTATCAAAAAAATATTGGATTTACTTATGTTTCTATATATGCCAACTGTCTTACACTATATTATACAAATTCCATGTCATCTTCATTTTATTCTTTCTTCTTAGATATTTTATTTCATTAAAGAGAAAAGAACAATAAAATTTTGGAATTAATCAACTCATTGAATTAAGTATATAATGAAATGATAAAGACTATACATACATAATACTTGTGAGTTGTAACTTGCATGCATGACTTATATATTATTTTTATTCAATTTCTAATTAGGATTGGACCACTTAAAATTAATTATATAAGGATATAAAACTATGACGTCTCACCAATTTTTATGTAACTATATCATTAAATCAAATTGTAATTTAAGAAAAACA
>NC_061117.1:223646977-223657266 GCF_002878395.1 Capsicum annuum | reverse complement strand
ATAAGGATATAAAATCATGACGTCTCACCAATTTTTATGTAACTATATCATTAAATCAAATTGTAATTTAAGAAAAACATAATTGTAATTTAGACAAATATTCTACCTCCAATGATTAATGTTGATTGTCAAATAATTATCTTAATATATGATTGTGTCAAAATATTAAACGACATATGAAAAAAGATGAAAGGGAGCACTATAATGAGTGTTTGAGAGAACAATGCCCCATGTGAAAAGTAAAAAAGAAATAAAATTATTTATAAAATGTCGGATATATAAGGTCTCTTGAAAAAAAAATGTCAATTTGGCTCAAAGCGAATGATATCATACAATATTAAAATTATTTTATGGTAATTAATTAGCACAATAATTGATATCAATGTCACTGTACTGAAATTTTTGCAAGATGGGTATGAGGATAATAGAGTGACGGCATGAGACGTATTGTCTTATTGTCTTTGCTTGTCTATGGATCAATTTACTATATTTGACCACAATTTTAAGCCGCATACAACCAAAAAAAAGGTCGATGAGCTTGGTAACTATAAAAACTCGGATGATATGAGGCGATACACAAATAATCTCAAAATTAACTCATTAACAGTAATTAATCAAGTAAAACTTTGTTCAAAGGGAAATGATCATATTATTGATCCGTATTGTGAACAGAGTCACACGTGAAAGCCAGAAAAGGAAAAAAAAACTATTGATATGGGGCAATATACAAATAATCTCAAATTTTAAAAGCATAGATCAAACTAATTTTTAATGGATCAAACAGTTGGGTGGATTCTTTTTAATGCATCAAAAAAAATTAATTTTTTTTTAAAATTTAATTTTTAAAAAATAAAAATAAAAATAAAAATGACATGGACCTCTAATATGCCGCCACGTGACAAAGCTGTTTTCTAAAAACCGGGTGTTAAAATAATGGCATGGATGAGCCAGTTTTGTAACGGCAATGGCATGAATAAGCGCAACTTTTAACGGATGACATTAATGAACCATTTTTTATAGTTTAGTGACATATTTGAGTCTTTTACTTTATTTATATAAGATATATAAGTACATTATTAATGAAAGTTTGGCAAACGACTTTCCGTTGCTTGTTAAGTCCCATTAGCAATGGTATTTGTATTTAAAGTCCACAAAGGATTTGTATTTGCTTATATAAAGGGTAATGAACAACTTTGTGTAATTATGAAAATTGTTTTGTTGTTCCGTTTATTTATTGTGAGTTGAGATTTTCGAGAAAAAAATTCAGCACAATATCTTGTCATTTTACCATGGCGGCATTATTCAATTTTGCTCTATAATTACTCTCTCTCCCGGTTTTTTTTAGTGTAGAATTAGATTTATTAGTGTTTAACCTATGTTTTTCATAATTCAATTTACATGTTACTTGTTGAATTTGTTATGAAAACTATAAATTCCTTATTTTTCACTAGAGGTTTGTAATATTGTAGAAGGTGTCAATTGTCCCACATTGAAAAAATAAATTAAAAAAAAAAAGGATTATAAGTCAAATGGGTTCTCCCACCTATTAGGCTAGTCTTTTCGGTTGGACCCTCCCGTTTGGTTTATAACAGTGACATCTGACAATTTTACATATTAATTTATTTTTTTGTTATAATTTATAGTTTACTATCAACATTTAAGTATGTTGTCTGGCTTCTTTTACGTTGTCTTTTCTTGATCAATTGTGTGCTAATTTATGTTTATTTTAGCTATATTGTTAGAAGCTTTCCAAGTTTTAAAGAGGCTTCATAATCAGCTTTTAAAATTTGTCAGCATATTTTATTTTAGGCACTCAAACTAATTAAGCTTTGTTTTAATTGAATACTTAATCAGCATTTAAAATTTGTCACGCTTTTTTTTCTAGTTAAGATTGATACATTAGTAAATAATTTGCAAATTATTTTCAAATTATTTAATTACCAGATACATGATTGAAAATACAAAGCACACATATATTAGATAGGGTGACATTTGTTGATTTCTTAATGAAGGTGGTTTTGTTGGTGTCGCGATCTGAACCGGGGCCTTGGCCGTGACGAGCATTCCGAACCATGAAGGCCCGAAACACCCCTATCTATCTGGTAATCATGCACATAATTCATATGATAATAAGAAATGCGGAAGATACGCAGTATTAAGGAAACATGGTCATAAGTCAAATGAAAAATCAATAAAGGGGAAGTTAATGTTCCATAACATCTATCGACATCTGAACAACCGTCTGCGAAATCTCTACTACATGACTGAAACAAATTATTGTCTGAAAACTGGGACAAGGCTCCCAGTAGACCCAAAACTACTAAATGATAAATGAACTGACAGACATCAGGCCTTCCGAAACATAAAAGGCTCACCACTTGATTCAACAAATCTGTCGGAAGAGATCTACTGGCTATCTGGACCCCTAGACTGTGCCTCCGAACCTGAAAGGGAAGGGGGTCAATACAAAAGTACTAGTACGCAGAGAAATCAAAACAGAAATATAATATTTTTACACAATATAGGTAGGAGCCATTATAAAGCAGTTTCATATCAAATCATTTGAAAACATATGGGCATAATGTAATGATTTTTCAACACCAATGCAATGCATTTGAGCTAGGTGGAATACCCTACAATTTGTAATTCCACGACTATGTGGAATCCACCTTTTAGCTCGACGGCCGAGCCTCCAATCCAAGTAGCCGCCAGGATTTGGAGCCAGTGATACCCCCCATGTGAGCACACCGCAGGAATCCCCCTATGTGAGATGCCCCAAATAATTTTATTAATCCTCCCATGTAGGATAAATATCATATAACCCGCATCGGCAATTATGGTTTCCAGCGATGAGCCCTTTCACTCAAACGCCTTCTTCGGATATCCACCTTTTTCATGAAAATTAATGGACTCAAACTTTGTTCAAATCAATCACATGTCATACTCTGTAGGATATTGTCATACCCGACTTGCAAGTCATCAATATCATATCATTCTCTTCATTCAATCATCATATGCGCATATTTCAACATGAACAAAACAACCCTCTCTTTGAAAGTCAAAAACCATATCCAAATCATGACATTTTATTTTTAAGACATTTCATGACATGCATTTCAAGATGATTTCAAACAATTCATATCATGTGAAAATTTAAAACAACATCATATCAAAAGAGGGGTTCCATGTAATTCATGCTCTCAATTTATCACCATTATGAAACACATGCATATATACATATATATACCAAATCATTTCAGGGAAAGGCCTAAAAGACCACAACAATATTATTAAAACATTTAAAGCATAATTATATTCATAATTTCAAAACCCCCATTGAAAAACATGATTTAACTGCCCACGAGATTTTTAGGATAACCCCACGTACCTCTATATGCGAAAATATTAGGTGCTTCTTGAAGCCTACGTTGTGCGAATTCCAAATCTTCAATTTGTTTTGAAAACCCACGGTTGAATCGTGAGGTGCTTGGGTATTTATTGTGAAACCCTAAGGGGTGTTCTTGAGAGAAAATTTGAGAAAAGGATTATATTTTGATGAATTGGGGGCTAAATTTGGTGTTATAGATGAAATTTGAGTGAGGTAAAATGACTAAAATGCCCCTAAGAAAACAAACAAATTCGAAACTGTCCCTCAGTTGACAAGCTGACAGGCTGAATTAAAATGGATATAACTCCTTACTCAGATGTTGAATTTGAATGAAACCAGTTTCATTGGAAAGAAGACTCAAATATCTTTCATTTGATAGGTAGAAGCTCTCCCAGTTCATTATATCCAGAGAGTTATGATCATTTGAAATTGACCCTGAAATGCTGAAAACTGGGCAATAGGCTATGCATTTTGCTACTGTTTTGAAATCCAAACGCAGTCTTATGCGTTCTGAAAAATTTTGAAACTTATCCGATATGTACTATGATCTTGCTCGATCATAACGCAACTTGAAAATCTAAAAACGGATGTCAAAAAGGTTGAAAAGTTATATCTCGAAGATTGCCAGCTAAAATGACTCTAAGTCCTCATTACACTTAAAAAAATATTCTAGTTGTTAGGCCCTCAAACATAACACTAAAAATGAAATCTACTCGAGAATTTTACGGGGAACTACGATAGGAGTGATTACCACACGTATGTTAATAAAGAATAATTCAGTTCGGGTCTATATACGTAGGAACGACGGTTTAAACTCTAGCCCAAAAATACGGGGTGTTACAGTTGGGTTCATAGTAATGAAAGGGTATGAATGGAAAAATGGAGAGTAAAAGGGTGGAGGAAAGGAGACACCAAAAATAAAAAGTGTACTCCCAAAATGGCAAGTTTACTCTTTCTCCCACATTGGTGGAAGAAGAGAACTTGAGAGTGTTTATATTGAAAAACACTAACTCCACATGGATAGTGAGGCAAGAAATAGATGATGCCTCGCGCCGTCGTCGTCGTTCGGCTTTGGATTTGGAAAATGATCGATCGATGAGATCTAGATTTTGGACAAACTTTATTTGTACTCCAAAGGGAAACGCAGTAGAAATTTTTCTGCACAGTGTTTCGACTCCATACATTATGCAGTAATGCTGCAGGAATTACGTGAACAGTAGCACTATTTTACGTGAACAGTAGCACTGTTTTGCGTGAACAGTTGCACTGATTCACGAACTACTGCAGCACTTCATCGAACTGACACACTTATTCATAAAATGACATGCCTGTTCAAGAACAGTCACACTGTTTGACCGAATGGACATTAATTTTCTGAAAACTTTATTTGTACTCCAAAGGGAAATGTAGTAGAAATTTTTCTGCACAGTGTTTCGACTCCATACAGTATGCAGTAATGCTACAGGAATTACGTGAACAGTAGCACTGAAGCACTGTTTTAAGTTAACAGTAGCACTGTTTTGCGTGAACAGTTGCATTGATTCACAAACTGTTGCACTGATTCACGAACTGTTGCAGCACTTCATCGAACTGACACACTTATTCACGAAATGACATACCTGTTCAAGAACAGTCACACTGTATGGCCGAATGGACATGAATTTTCAGAAAAGGTAACGCCTTTTAGATGAACCTTTGTCTCTTTTCAGAAGAGGCATCATTTGGCTATAAAAACCTGCTTTGATTCACAGGTTTTAGTACAGAAATTTTCAGATTACAAACTTCTTATTCTTGTCTTAAAAATACTCTAAGTGAGATCATTCAAACCGTGAGCGTGTTTGAAGAATCCGCCTATTTGAGGTACCGCTATAGTCGGATTGAAGGCCATTTTATCCTAGGAGGAAGATTCCATAACCTCGGGAACACTGAGGGGAATTATTCCTTAAGGAAAGTCCGTGAACTCGGATGACTTGGCCTTAAATAATTTCTGTTTCATCTATTTTTCTGGAAAAATAAATACACCTCTTTGAAAGGTCATTTTGATCTTGGGTTGAGGGTATTTGATACTTCATTGTGTTCTTATTTTATCAACTTGAACGAGTTGAAGTTATTGTTCTACTATACAGATTCTAGTACCCGACCATACTGTGGAAAATAACAGATTTTTATTAAGGTGACCCTGTGGCTATGCTCTCGATCCACGATACTGAAACAACTATTATAACTACGTCTCAGTCTCAAACAATTGGTTGGGGTCTATATATATATGACACGACCATGTTTCTCCATTTAGCATAGGCAAAGTAATCTGTAATCTTGAATTTGCATTCGCAATAGTTGCAAACACAAAAAAAAGAGAAGGTTTTGCATGAATGTTAATTTGCGAAACAGTTAGCAACTAGCCTTCGGAGGTCAAAGGGACAAGCATGGGACTCATTTAATGGACCGTGATATGGCAAGGTCATATCTTGATAAGGCAGCCCGTAAGATGAAAAAGTTCACTGATCGCAAGCGTCGTCCAGTCCACTATCGGATTGGAGACAAGGTTATGGTAAAGCTCAATCCCCGGCAGTTCAAGTCATTAAGAAGCGTCAATTAAAGTTTAATCCGACGTTATGAGGGGCCGTTTGAGATTGTTGCCAAGATTGGCAAACTTCATACAAGCTGGACATGCCATCCCATTTGAAGATCTATCCTATCTTTCATGCAAGCCAATTGAAACCGTATTTTGAAGACAAGGAAGACGTGGAGCGGGATTGATCCAGCCGGGCTCAAATCTTTATGACGCCCGCTGCCACGGATAAACAAATTGAAGAGATTATTGATCATCAATTAGTTCGAGGCAAGGGTTGGGGTAATTCAAGTACCCAATTCTTAATCCATTGGAAGGGCCAATCACCGAAGGAGGCATCGTGAGAAAAATACAAAGACTTGTGGCAGTTTAAGGATAAAGTGCACAAGTATTTGCAGCTATGTGGCGCCACGGTCATCACCAAATCAGGTGGGTGAGAGTGTGACGCCCCGCGTCACTACCCATTAAATTCCTCATGTTTGACTAGTTGGGTCTAAAGTAGTTGTGAAGGGTCCTTTCATTGATCATTTATTGAGTCCATGTGTTTGTAGGCTTAACATACATCAGGTAAGCCCTCTTGGGCAGATGATCCATATACTTTTATTGTCATAGCAATACAAGAAAATGGGCTCTTTGGCCTCCCAAAAACGTGTTGTCTTTTCTTTAGTGTTTTCCTTAGCTTGTTTGTGTGAATGTTTATTGTTTTCTTGGGACTGATTTTGTGAGGGTGAGGTGAGGACTGAGTTTAGCATAGAAAATGAGCGTGTCAAACTGTCTGCACGCGTCTAAAATTAGGCCCGTGACAACAGTCCTCATTTAGCTCTATTAAGCACTCTTACTGACCAAGACATGTGACCTACTAGTCACATGCCAGAAACTTTTTTAATAACTCCAAGGTTCTCCTTCGAAAAGGAGAAACATAATCGTTAAGAATCATATAGCAGACACCAACTTGTTTGAAATGAACGCATAGTAAATTAGTAATACCTTTAAATTTAAGTACAACAAAGATGTCAATCCAGAAAAAAAATAGACAATATATAATGATATTTTACAAGTACTAGCGTACAAATCTACCAATGGCACTGTAGTCACCATTTTAATTAGGAAAAATTACTTAAGCAAACACCTTAACTTTTCTATATTACTTTAAATACCATACTACTAAATATATTACAAAAATCCCTTTTAAGACCCAATACACAAGCTTTTCCTGATACATTCCAATCCACATCTTAACATAATACCCAAATACTATTCTGTCATCTAAAATCACGGGATTGCTGCGAAGATTATGCCAAAATTCGATCTTGAAGCAACAACCGTTATCTTCCATTATCTTCCATTACAATTACTCCATTAACTTAATTATTCTAAATTTGTTCAAGGTTGGTTTGTTTATACTTGATAATATTGTTTATTAGTTTTGAAATTGAACAAATCCCTTTTCAATTTTATGTTCTTCGAACATTATAACATTATTAATGGATTCCGCACCCTCTTTTAGTTTGGGGCTTACTCAAATTCAGTCAACTTCTAATGAAATTGATGTGTCTGGGTTTGTTCCTGGTGATTTTGATTATAAAGATGTTGGTTTTCGTGAAAATAGATCTAAGTATCGGAACAATCCAACAATCATGAAAAAGTTAGGCGATGTTGCTAGTGTTAAAGGGAAGAAGACTGTTGTTGCTAGTTCAAAGGTAAAAAAAATGATGTTGTGAAAAGAGACCCATTACCAAAGGTATGGTATTTATGTGTTTGATTGACTAATTTCTTCATTATTTATTATTGTTAGTAACAAATGTTAGTGTTACAAATTAGTATGATACATATCGAGGAAGATAATGTTTGTGCATGCGTTATGATACATCACAACTTTGTGCATATGATACATAAGTAAGAGTTTATCAATATGTCTGATACATATGTTATAGTTATATATCATAATCTATGATGTAACGACTCTAAAAGCTAATTATTAATCTGATACATAACTTATGTACATAACTGTAATCGGATGCATTCTGATACATCACTGTTTCGAACTAAGTAAGAATTTTACAAGGATTTCTAGTACAATTTGATACATAAGAATTTTATCAGTATGTTTGATACTTATATTGGAACTTACTTTGGAAGTTATGTATTATATTCTGATACATATGGTATAGTTATGTATCATAATCTATGATGTAACAACTCTTAATGCTAATTATTAATCTGATACATAACTTATGTACACAACTGTAATCGAATGCGTTCTGATACATCAATGTTTCGAACTAAGTAAGAATTTTACCAGGATGTCTGGTACAATCTGATACATAAGTATGAATTTTATCAGTATGTATGATACTTATGTTGCAAGTTCTGTATTATAATCTGATACATCATGATACATCATGTTTTTTAATGCAGGGGATGAAATACGTGTTCAAAACTGTTCTACCTCATCCTTTGAGGTTTGGCATTTCGTCCAACCGTAACTTGTGACTGATGTGGAATACTATGTGGGTAAAAAAGTGCTAAATATGTTTAAGGAGACATGCTTTGGTGTGTTTGTTGATATGCCTAAATCAAATTTTCAAGGTCAAATAACCAAATGTTTGTTGATGCTTGAGTGTAAACAAGATAACCCCAATGAATTCCATGTTTATGTTAAGGGAACAGTTCTGAAATTTATGATATTTGAATTTGCTCTCATTAGTGGTCTGAATTGCACCTCAAACATTGAGGACTTTCAGTATCCGACTTCAGATGGCTCTGCTCCCAGTGGCAAAAAATGAAATATCCAAAAAAAATTTGTTCAGCGGTATAAGATGGGAAATTTTGACAATGACCAGGATATGACCATATTTTTTTTTATTTATACGTTTTTGTTGTCTGAAACTGATGATGCGGCTATTAGTTATATAGAATTCAATATGGTAGCGGATGGTCGATATGAACAATATCCATGGGGGAAGATTTCTTTCAACAAGTTGATGAACTCGTTGAGACAGGACTTTTTCGTTGAAAAGCAGCTTTATCTTTAAATTGCAATGGAAATTTTCACTGGGTGCTAGCTGTGATATCTTTAAAGAAAAGATGTATAAGGGTGTGTGACTCAATGTTGTCATCGCAACCTAGAGAGCCATCACATGAGATCAAAAGGTTATCTGTGATGCTGCCAACATACATTAGTTACAGTGGATTACTGGAAAACACTGAAAGAACCGTATGGTCAAGTCTTGAAGCTTATAAAGATAAGATGAGTAAAGTGGCCGGTGATTTAAATGACACCCCATTTGATGTTGAGTACGTTGAAGATATTGCACAACAAGTCAGTGGAAGTTTGTAAGTATATCCTCACAGTTTTATATATCTTAAAATATTTCATCTCATTTTTTATTTTTGAAAATTTTATAAAGTAACATAATTCAAGCTGACAAATTAGTATACATTTACTGTCCATTTTCATAAGTTTTGATACAACAATAATTCCCACATTATTAAGCATCTAACTAAATGATTCTTCATGCTTAGGGACTGTGGCGTATTTGTGGCATCTTATGCAGAATTTCTTAGCGATCAAATGCAGAATCCTTCATCAAATCTTGATGCAGAATATCTTCGAAAGAGATATGCAATACTCTTATGGAACTATGGAGTTAAAAAGGTTGAGAAGATTTATTCTAGTGACCATGACGATTCACCAAGAGTACGACCATTTTATGTCCCTCCGACTGATGCGTCTAATATTCTAGCCATAGAGTAGATGCTAGGTTGTGCCATAGCTAAGTTCTTAACATTATTTTTGTTGCTATCTTATAGGCCTCGATTAATGTAATTTCACACTACTTTTAACAGTAATATTTTTGTGCAGAAAATTTTCATCAATTTTTTGAATCAATTAACATTTAATTTATTATATGTTAAATTTTCATCGACACATGAAAATCAATGAATTATATATTTGTCAATTTTCAGCAAGTTTTGCATGTAAAGACATGTATCATACAAAAATTTTAAAAAAATATATGCAATGTATCATATTAATTCAAAGTAAATCAGATCAAATCTGAAACATATTTAAAGCAAATTAATAGGTAAAACAAATATAACTAAAAAAAACATCACATTCAGTTATGATACATCGCATATCCATCTATCATATATTTTGAGGTTACAGTACAAATATCTATAATACAGTTATTATAAAGTTGACAATAATAAACAATGTTTACAATTACTTCTTGCAATTTATCATAATACAAGCTATGTTGTATCATGAATCCTAAACTAGGATCAATTATGAGTAAAATTTTAAGTTTTTAGAGCAATTACATA
>NC_061117.1:223620981-223643977 GCF_002878395.1 Capsicum annuum | reverse complement strand
TAAAATGAATAGCCTTTCATGATAGAGTTGCTTTCTAATTCGAAGAATTCTAAAAAATTGTATTTTAACAGATTACTTAAGAAATATATTAAATAGTAAATGAAATTAAAATGAAAAGGCAAAAATAAACCACTTAAAACAAACACTAATTCAAATTAAACATTATTCAAACATAGCCAAATCAAAACCAAACTAGCAGTGATGAACTAAACATAGATCATTCAATGTATCAGATAACCAAAACATCAACTCTCCTTTGGAAAGAAGTTGCAAGTACGTATGTTGTGACCTTCTTGACCACATTTACCACAACAGTTTGTACTGGAGGATAGTTTTTCACTTGCTTTCTTACACCTACTCTTTTTCGGCCTACCAGGTGGTCTTTTGTATTTGGGTGGTATGACTTCTTCTTCTTCGACACATTTAGGCACATGCCAATCCTTCTTATCTGGCATAGGTACTACAGGAAGTTCATATGTCTTCACTAATGTCGCAGGCTTATAGTAATCAGAGCACCACGGACGAAACTTCGTAACATTTATACTCTTCAATACTGCAATCGTGTGTGGACATGAAATTTTATCAATCTAAAATCTACAACAGTTGCATTTGTTAGCATCCAAGTCCACAACGTATATTCTTCCAGATTCATAAACTGAATAATGATACTCTGATGCAGCCTTGACCTAACAAACAAAAAATCACACACAAACAAAATATAATGTACAAGAATTTTTTATTCAATAAATAAAATATAAAATGAGTAATTATTTACGCATACCGTCATTCTAGATGCTTTAACTCAGTTAGCTGTGAGGATTTCGTCAAACCTTCCCCCTAAAGTTGTTTCTGTATATGAAGCAATTTCTCTGTTTTTACAGTTTCATGCTCCAAATAATTTTCTGACTTCTTCCAAAAAACCTAAAATCGGCAATTTACGTGCCTCCACTAAACAACCATTTATACATTCTGCAATGTTAGATGTCATCATCCTGCCTCTATTTATAGGAGAATGAACTCTTGACCACTTCTCATATCCTACATCATATAGATAATCTTTCACCCGATGATCAATTTTATCAACCTTCGACATAATGTATTCAAAATCTTCCTTTCTGTATGCTTTGGCCATCAAAAATAACAGGTCTCTAAGTCTGTCCTTGCTCCTTCTGAAATTTGTACAAACGTTCTTCCAAAGATGTCAAATGCATGCTAAGTGAGGAACATTTGGATAGACATTGCTGACACTTTTAATTATTATTTCATTGCAATCTGATACAACAGACATGTTCTCACGCTCCCCAAAAGCATTCTTAAATTGCTCGAAAAACCATGTCCATGCGAAATCATTTTCCGAGTCAACAACACCATAAGCAATTAGTAATATACAGCCTAAAAAAAATAAAAGCATGACTTTTAATAAATTGTTGTTATTAAAAAGTTTATACACCTAACAAAGAATACAATCAAGTTTCATATAAACAGTTATGTATCAGAATATATAATGATGTATCATAAATTATATATTTATGTATCATAATATATTATATATGTTCTGGAACTTATCATCATAATTATTAAAGATGGAATAACATAGAGTTTCTTATATACAGTTATGTATCAGAATATATAATGATGTATCATAAACTATAAAGTAATATATCATAATATATTATATATATTATGGAATGTATCATAACAAGTATTAAAGATGGAATAACAAGATTAGTCATACCTGCACCATCAAGAGTGCTAGCACAAAGAAAAGTCCCTTGGTACGGTCCACTCAAATGAGCACCGTCTACCACAATAACTGCCCTACAATGCTTGAAACCATGGATCATTGGCTGTAAAGCTATAAATAAATATTTGAATTCATTATCTACAGCCTTATGTATCCTGATGTGTGATCCCGGATACACAGAGTTTAGCATGTAGATGTATCTCGGCATTTGTCTATATCCGTCAGCAGCTCCACCCCTTAGCATTTCTATAGCACGCTCCTTCGCACGCCAAGCTTTCATGTAATTGATGTCAACACCATACACAACTTTCATTTCTTCAATAATATCTGTTGGAGTGTGTTTCCTGTTGTAGTTTACTAACTTTGGCTTTGTAAAATTACTAACAAAGTTAACTGTAGCCTGCAGCTATTTTAACACCCTATCACTCATTGAACACGTATGTTCATCATTGAATTTCCAAATTTGAAAAAGATCAGAATGCAAAAAGTAAGATGCTTTCATGTACCAACTGCACTTTTTATTAAGACATTCCAACCAATAACTACATATTAAAACAAATAATCACAATTTAAAAAAAAAAAAAAAAAACTAAATATCAAAACAATAATGTATCAGATACTTTTAACTGTTAAGCTACTTTATAAAATTTTATAGTTTTTATAACAACATTCTGTCATTTGTTTGCTTTAAACCAATTCACCTTCATATACGATATTGTTTATGAATAACACAATCAAAACATATTTTACAATGTATCCTAATACCTATACATAAACGCCAATCACACACAAAAAAACAAGAACAACATAGTTTATAATACCTTTTTTTACCAGATCTTGATGCTCTAAAATTAAAATTATGATCTAACGCATACTTTTCCATTACAGCTTTCAGAGTTTTCTTATCCTTATACAACTGCTTCACCTTAACTTCAGTGTTTTGGCAATCAGTGATGCATTTTATTGTTTCAATTTCTAATACATACAAAGAGTATTGATTATTCGCCTCAACAACAGTAAGTGCAGCTGCATCTGATTCTGTTCCTTCGATGCACATTATCGCACCAGTTTGAGCATAAAATTCTACATCTTCATTCGATTTAGTGCTTGTTGTAATGCATAATGGATACATTACAAAATCTGTGCATATTTTTTTCAATTCAATGTAAACCTTAACACCATTATCATTTCTAATCACCATTGGAGCTGTATTTCCATGAACAATGTAACGAACATCTATATTTTTCTTTGCTTGATCTATCGCAAGTTCCGTCGTAATAACAGAAATCAACCCGAAATACGAAACACTTTCGGTAACTACAATTCATCACTCTTGTAATTTTCATAAATAATTTTATTTTTTCAGAAATCAGAATGTCTCAGCAAAATCAAAATATTCATGACAAAAATTGTTTGAAAGAATCAACAACAAAAAAAAAAATTGGAAACAATGAGGTAAAAAATAATTGAAAATGGCATTCAAATTTCAAAATGGTTTGTTACGTGATTTATGTATTAAGGGATTTGATTAATCAGCATTATGCTTAATTAATGGCATTCAAATTTCAAAATGTCAAGTCCTATATTTAAGGGATTTGATTAATCAGCATTATGCTTAATTACCATTCGTTTACTAATTAACCACATTTAATATGGTACTTATGTATCATACCACAATGTATTAGATAATCACGTAATGTATCATAAATGGAATTTTCAGTAATTTTTTAAAATGTTGGGAGAAAAGGTAATTATATAAGAAACTATTGTTATTTAAGTAGTTTATACTTTTAATTACGAGATTACTAATTAATGCTTATCGAGTAATTATTTATAATTACCTACTAAATACTTCCTCAGTCTTAAAATTATTTGTCACGATTTCTAAAATTAATTATCTCAAATTATTTATTATTTTAGAATTCAAGTTAAAGTTGATTACTCTTTTCTCATTTAGGCTTCATTTGTTTTTTTAAGATTTAGAGGTCTAAATCTCAATGCACATCTGAATGATTAAGATGTTGTCTCTACATCTGAAAACTGAATGTTTAAGACTGTTTGTTTTTCAATATCTGAATGTGCAAAAAAAAATTATTTGTATATATAATAAAATAAAAAATACAATTCAAATAAAAACTAATTATATATTAGAAAAGTAAGTAATTTAATACAACATCATTATTATTTGATTGAAAAAAAATAATTATGTTTGTTAGTGATAGTGGAGATAGTTTATAATGGTGGTTATGGATTGATGTTAGTGATTAATAATATTAGTAGTGATAGCTGTGATGGTTGGTATTGTAGTGACTGTTATGATGGTGGTGATTGATAGTGTTAGTTGTGTGATGTGTAGTTGCTTGATGTTAGTAGTTGGAGATGTTGATTGTGATGGCTAAAAAACGAATGCATCATGATTGACGATGTGTTGGTGCTAGTTGAAGATGTTATTAGTTGTGATGGTGCAGATGATTGCTAGTAGAGGTAAATTGTAGCGATGGTAGTGGTAGAGGTGGTGTTACTAGTGACAATGGTGGTGGTGACCAAAGAATATGTGGAGGTTGTTATGTATTAGAGGTAGTTAGCGGTGGTGCTAGTTGTGATAGATGAGTTGGTCGGTCGTAGGAATTGGCGGTAGTGGTTGATGATGGTGGTGCCTTTGACAGCGGTGGTGGCGGTGAATATAATTAGAATAATAAAGGTAGTAAATGTAGCAGCGGTTGACAATAGTGTTTGGTAACAATATTTGTTGTCGATGGTAGAGGTGGTTGGGGGTGGTGGGTGGTGGTTGACAATGGTAGCTATGACAGAGGTGGTTAGTGGTGGTGACTGATGATTATGAATAGAGTGACGATGAATATTATCTAACACCAGAATATCTCTTCAGACCTATTAAGACTTGGTTCTAGACCTGAATGATTAAGACCCATAAAGAGCTATGAAGAGTTAAAATCTTAGTAAAAAACAAATGCACTTAATGGTATTAGACCTTCATTAAGTGTAGACAAATGAGGCCTTAGACTACAAACAGTTCAATTATATATATATATATATATATATATATATATATATATATATATATAATCCAATATTGTGAATAAATTGAAGTTTTAAGCTTATATAGGACCACGTGGAACACCAATTGAAATTGGATTACATAAATATAAAGTTCACAAAGAATTCACGAATAAGGAAACAGTTTGTTGAAAGTGTATAAGTAAGAAAATTCTTCCATTATTGTCAAAATGTTGAACAAATATACTGAGTTAATGGCTAAAAGGCTGGAATCCAGGCTAGATATCAGAGTGCCGGAAAAACTATTTATAAGTACAGAGCAGTTGAAAAAACAACAAGCAACGTGGCTGCACTAATATTTTCAGTACGCAATTCTTTCCGCTATTGATGTTAAAGTTGTCTTCGTAAATGTTTTGGTTTCTTGGTTGATATCTGTATCTCACCATTGGTGTTTTCTTGAATTTTTCCGCTATTGATGTTAAATTTATCTTCGTAAATGTGTTATATGTTCCCGCGTAAGATGACTTCCGGCAAGGTCTTAACACTGAACAATGTATTATATGTTCCGGAGTTACGTAGGAATTTAATTTCTGTTTCACTCCTAGATAAGAACGGATTCAAATGTGTAATTCTGGAAAAATTGTAGTTAGCAAAGGAGAAATGTATGTAGGAAAAGGCTATCTCACGGAGGGCCTTTATAAGATGAATGTAATGACTGTTGAAATGAATAAAAGTTCGAATTCATCTTATTTGCTTGAGTCTTATGATTTATGGCATGAACGTTTAGGTCATGTTAATTACAAAACGTTATGAAAACTGATTAACTTAGAAGTTTTGCCAAACTTTGAGTGCAATAAATCTAAGTGTCAAACGTGTGTGGAATCGAAGTATGCAAAGCATCCTTATAAGTCCGTTGAAAGGAATTCCAATCCCTTAGACTTAATACACACTGACATTTGTGATATGAAGTCAACACCATCTCGTGGTGGGAAAAAGTATTTCATAACTTTTATTGACGATTGCACTAGATATTGTTATGTCTACTTGCTAAATAGTAAGGATGAAGCAATAGATGCGTTTAGGCAATATAAAACTAAAGTTAAAAATCGGTTAGACAAAAAGATCAAAATGATAAGAAGTGATAGGGGCGGAGAATATGAATCTCCCTTTGTGCAAATATGTGTAGAGAATGGAATAATCCATCAAACTACGGCCCCGTATTCACCTCAATCTAATGGAATTGCAGAAAGAAAAAACCGAACTTTGAAGGAAATGATGAATGTCTTACTTATAAGTTCTGGTTTACCGCAAAACTTATGGGAGGAGGCTATCCTTACGGCCAATCGTATACTCAACAGAGTTCCCCATAGTAAGACACAATCAATTCCTTACGAAAAATGGAAAGGAAGGAAACCTAACTTGAAATATTTCAAAGTGTGGGGGTGTCTAGCAAAGGTTCAATTTCCTATACCTAAAAAGGTTAAGATAGGGCCTAAAACGGTGGACTGCGTGTTCATAGGATATGATAAAAGTAGTAAAGCATGTCGATTTTTGGTTCATAAATCCGAACATCCGGATATAAATGAAAATATGGTAATTGAATCAGATAATGCTGAATTCTTTGAAAACATTTACCCGTATAAAATTAGACATGAACAGTCTAGTGGAGGATCTAAACGACCTCGAGATGAACCAAGGGAGAATGTACATAATGAAGAAAATCCAATACGTAGTACATGTCAAAGAACGTCAACTTTGTTTGGGTCAAATTTTGTAACATTTCTCTTAGAAAATGAACCTCAAACATTTAAAGAAGCGATGTCGTCGTCAAACTCATCCTTTTGGAAAAAAGTAGTCAATAGTGAGATTGATTCAATCTTAAGCAACCACACATGGGAAATTGGATTCAATCTTAAGCAACCACACATGGGAAATTGGTTGACCTTCCTCCCGAAAATAAACCTTTAGGTTCTAAATGGATCTTCAAAAGGAAAATGAAGGCGGATGGTACTATTAACAAATACAAGGCAAGACTTGTAGTAAAAGGCTTCAAACAAAAGGAAGGCCTTGATTACTTTGATACATACTCGCCAGTAACAAGGATAACCTCGATTCGAATGTTAATTGCCTTGGCGGCAGTATATGATTTTCAAATTCATCAAATGGATGTAAAAACCGCATTCCTAAATGGAGATTTGGAGGAAGAAATTTACATGGAATAACCTGAGGTTTTTGTGGTTCCAGGAAAGGAATGGCATGCGAAGTTTGACCAAACCATGTTGGCTAACGGATTCAAAATAAATCACTCCAAATCACCAAGTCATTGTATGTTTATATGTGGATGATATGTTGATCATCAGTAGAGACATTTCTGACATAAATGCAACAAAACGAATGCTCGAGAGCAAGTTTGATATAAAGGACCTTGGAGTTACAGATGTGATCTTAGGTATAAGAATCCATCAAACTCCACAAGGGTTGACATTGTCATAGTCTCATTATATCAAAAAAGTACTTGACAAGTTCAAGTATATGGAATTCGGTATTGCCAAGACTCCATTGGATGCAAGTTTTGCACTTCGAAAGAATAAAGGTGACAGTGACTCGCAATTGGAGTACGCAAGAGTATTGGGATGTTTAATGTATACAATGAACTGTACACGACCAGACATAGCATGCGCTATCAGTAAATTAAGTCGGTACACGAGTAATCCCAACAAAACTCACTGGATGGCAATAAAAAGAGTTTTGGGGTATCTTCAATACACTCAAAATTATGCTTTGTATTATAATAAATATCCTGTGGTACTTGAAGGATATAGTGATGCAAATTGGATCACCAGATCGAATGAAGTAAAATCCATAAGTGGATATGTATTTACTATCGGTGGAGGAGCAGTTTCTTGGAAATCATCCAAACAGACTTGTATCGCTCGCTTTACAATGGAATCTAAATTTATCGCATTAGATAAAATCGGTGAAGAAGCAAAATGGCTCCGAAATTTCTTGGAAAATATTCCGTATTGGCCCAAGCCAGTGGCACCAGTATACACTGTGATAGCCAAGCGGCAATAGGTAGGGCAGGGAGCATGATGTATAATGGTAAATCTCGTCATATAAGAAGAAGACATAATACCGTTAGAGAACTTCTCTCTAGTGGAATTATCACAGTAGACTATGTAAAGTCAAAGGATAATGTGTCGGATCCACTTACAAAAGGTCTATCTAGAGAAGGAGTAGAAAGGACATCCAAGGGAATGGGTTTAAGGCCTAGGACAAGTCAGCGTGGCGGTAACTCTACCTAGCAGACTCGAGATTCCAAGAGCTAGGTTCAAGGAGATCAAACAAAGATGTGTCTGACAGGTTCAACATTGTCAATTACCCAACCCATTCTCATGATGTAGACAATGTATAGTAAACAAGGATAAGACTTAAGGTGAAAAGTCTTTTAATGATTATCTCAATTTGGCAGATTTGACCAAATAGTTTAATCTATAGGATTGAACGTTTAGAAATCACCTATGTTGAGCGAAGTGGAAGCCGCTTCAAAGAGACTGTTAGTAAAGGCCTATTCTCTAAGCTCGCATGAAAACTGGGACGTGTTCATAGCTGAAAAGAATAAAACCGTAAGAACCATAAACGGTAAAAGGCTGGTTGTGCGACATGTTTTGTCTAGGTGTACATTAAAGCTCGACGGTTCAAAGATATCAAATCTACCGATTGACCGAGTGCATCCGATGCATGTTCACTACGAAAAGTTCAAAGAGAAACCCACTTATCCAGATGCAACCAGTCTTTACATGATGATCACATACTTGTCCGTAAAAGTTTTACGAAAAATAGTCATTCCCCATTCATGTGGGGGATTGTTGGGTTCATAGTAATGAAAGGGTGTGAATGAAAAATGGAGAAACCAAGTGGAAGAGAAAAAAAATTGAGTTAACACCAAAAATGGAAAGTGTACTCAATTTTGGCAAGTTTACTCTTTCTCCCACATTGGTGGAAGAAGAGAACTTGAGAGTGTTTATAATGAGAAACACTTACCCCATGTGGTAAGTAAGGCAAGGAAATAGAGATGCCTCGCGCCGTCGTCGTCGCTCGTTCGGCTCGACTTCGGATTTGAATTTGAATTTGAATTTGGAAAATGATCGATAAGATCTTTCTTTTTGGACAAATTTTATTTGACAAAATCTTAACAATGATGAAAAACGCAGGAAATATTTCTGAGTTTTAATCCTCCATTTACATACAGTTTCAGTGATGCGATGCTACTGTTTTGCATGAACAGTGACACAGAATAGTTGCACTACCTCGGAAATGTTGCATTGCTTCAGAACTGGTGCACAAGTTTCTGTTATTTAATTTAACTGATGCACTGGTTAAATAAACAGATGCAACCATTCAGCAAAAGACACACTGATTCATGGAAAGATATGACTATTCATGAAAGGATGGAATCTTTGATGAACAGACATGAATTTACAGCAAAGGTGAAACCTATGGAGTGAACCATTGCCTCCTTTCTAAAGATGCATCATTTGGCTATAAATGACCTAGTTTTCATCCACAGGTTAGAAATAGAAAATAAAGAAAAAATTTCAGAATTATAAGTTTCTTCTTCTTCTTAAAAATACTCTAAGTGTGATCATTCAAACCGTGAGTGTGTTCGAAGAATCCACCTATTTGAGGTACCGCTATAGTCGGATTGAAGGTCATTTTATCCTGAGAGAAAGATTCCATTACCTCGGGTACAGTGAGGGGAATTATTCCTTAAGGAAAGTCCGTGAATTCGGACGACTTGGCCTTAACAATTTTTGTTTCATCTATATTTCTGAAATATAAAATACACCTCTTGTAAAGATCATTTTGATCTTGTGTTGAGGGTATTTTTTTAACTTCATTGTGTTCTTGTTCATACTTGAACTCGAGTTGAAGTTGTTATTCTATTTTACAGATTCTAGGTACCCATATTGTGGAAAATAACAATCTTAAGGAATAATTTCTTACAGAATCTGTATTGCTTGTTTTTGGAGATTAAAGCTTAGGCTTTCTACTCTGCTTGAATTTATCTAGTGATTAAAAGACATAAAATCTTCATAACAAGTTAAGGTTCACTCGGTTAACGATTCGAAGTAATAAAAACTTCATCGTTAACTAGAAACAAGAAGAAGAAGAGTTTAAATTATTTAACTTTATTAATAGTATTCTGAAAAATACTAATTTTTCTGTCTTTTGGTGATAAGAAAAATGAAAATTGAAAGTCAAATGATGGATGCGACAACGTCTATGGGGGCAAATAATATTGCCACATCAAGTCGCACAAATGCTCCACCAATGATGGCACCGACGGAAAAGCCCGAAAAATTTTTTGGTATTGACTTCAAGTGGTGGCAACAAAAGATGTCCTTTTACCTCACCACTTTATGTCTACAATGGTTCACTAGCGAAGACGCTCCTGAGGTGCCCGAGGGAACCTCGGATAAGGACCGATTCGTTATTGTAGAAGCTTGGAAACATTCGAATTTCCTCTGCAGGAACTATATTCTGAGTGGTCTCCAAGACGACCTCAATAATGTCTATAGTGGAACCAAGACATCAAAAGAACTGTGAGGGGCACTTGAACGGAAATATAAAATGGAAGATGCGGGAATTAAGAAATTCCTTGTTGCACAATTCCTGGACTTCAAAATGTTTGATAGCAAATTTGTTGTCTCTCAAGTACAGGAGTTGCAAGTCATCATACATGATCTCCTAGCAGAAGATATATTTTTGAAAAATACTTTAGTTGAACAAATTAAAAATGTTCTTAATACTCACATAAACTTTTTGTAGGTTTAATTGTGAATGATGCTTTCCAAGTAGCAACGATAGTTGAGAAGCTACCACCTTTGTGAAAAGACTTTAAAAACTACTTAAAGCATAAATGCAAGGAGATGATCGTTGAAGATCTTATCGTTCGACTTCATATTGAAGAGGACAATAAAGCTGCCGAAAGAAGGTCAAAGGGAAATTCTACAATGAATGGAGCCCATATTGTAGAAGATTGCCAAAACAACTCGAAGAAAAGAAAGAAAGTTGAACATGGAAACAATCAACCCAAGAAAAAGTTTAAGGGAAAATGCTTCAATTGTGGAAAAATTGGCCACAAGTCCACAAATTTTCGAGCCCCGAAGAAAGGCAAGAAAAAGGACCAAGCGAACATGATTGAGTCCAACAAAGAATATGATGATTTGTGTGCTATGTTCATGGAATACAACTTGGTGGGAAATCCACGCGAATGGTGGATGGATTCTGGTGCCACACGCCATGTTTGCGCAAACAAAGAGTTGTTCTCGTCATTTGCTCCGGCTAAAGCAGAAAAATGCTTTAAATGGCCAACTCCGCTACAGCTAAGGTGGAGGGAACAGGAAAAATTTGCCTAAAGATGACTTCCGGCAAGGTCTTGACACTGAACAATGTGTTATATGTTTCGGAGTTACGTGGGAATTTAATTTCTATTTCACTCCTAGATAAGAACGGATTCAAATGTGTAACCGTTTCTGAAAAAATTATAGTTAGCAAAGGAGAAATGTATGTAGGAAAAGGCTATCTCACGGAGGGCCTTTATAAGATGAATGTAATGACTGTTGAAATGAATAAAAGTTTGAATTCGTCTTATTTGCTTGAGTCTTATGATTTATGTCATGAACGTTTAGTCCATGTTAATTACAAAACGTTATGAAAACAGATTAACTTAGAAGTTTTGCCAAACTTTGAGTGCAATAAATCTAAGTGTCAAACGTGTGTGGAATCGAAGTATGCAAAGCATCCTTATAAGTCCGTTGAAAGGAATTCCAATTCCTTAGACTTAATACACACTGATATTTGTGATATGAAGTCAACACTATCTCGTGGTGGAAAAAAGTATTTCATAACTTTTATTGACGATTGCACTAGATATTGTTATGTCTACTTGCTAAATAGTAAGGATGAAGCAATAGATGTGTTTAGGCAATATAAAACTGAAGTTGAAAATCAGTTAGACAAAAAGATCAAAATGATAAGAAGTGATAAGGGCGGAGAATATGAATCTCCCTTTACGCAAATATGTGTAGAGAATGGAATAATTCATAAAACTAAGGCCCCGTATTCACCCCAATCTAATGGAATTGCAGAAAGAAAAAACCAAACTTTGAAGGAAATGATAAATGCCTTACTTATAAGTTCTGTTTTACCGCAAAACTTATGGGGGGAGGCTATCCTTACGGCCAATCGTATACTCAATAGAGTTCCCCATAGTAAGACACAATCAATCCCTTACAAAAAATGAAAAGGAAGGAAACCTAACTTGAAATATTTCAAAGTGTGGGGGTGTCTAGCAAAGGTTCAAGTTCCTATACCTAAAAGGGTTAAGATAGGTCCTAAAACGGTGGACTGCGTGTTCATAGGATATGCTAAAAGTAGTAAAGCATGTCGATTTTTAGTTCATAATTTCGAACATCCGGATATAAATGAAAATACGGTAATTGAATTAGATAATGTTGAATTCTTTGAAAACATTTACCCGTATAAAATTAGACATGAACAGTCTAGTGGAGGATCTAAACGACCTCAAGATGAACCAAGTGAGAATGTACATAATGAAGAAAATCCAAGACGTAGTACACGTCAAAGAACGTCAACTTCATTTGGGTTGGATTTTGTAACATTTCTCTTAGAAAATTAACCTCAAACATTTAAAGAAGCGATATTGTCGTCAGACTCATCCTTTTGAAAAGAGGCAGTCAATAGTGAGATTGATTCAATCTTAAGCAACCACACATGGGAATTGGTTGAACTACCTCCCGGAAATAAACCTTTAGGTTCTAAATGGATCTTCAAAAGGAAAATGAAGGCGGATGGTACTATTGACAAATACAAGGCAAGACTTGTAGTAAAAGGCTTCAAACAAAAGAAAGGCCTTGATTACTTTGATACATACTGGCCAGTAACAAGGATAACCTCGATTTGAATGTTAATTGCCTTGGAGGCAGTGTATGATCTTCAAATTCATCAAATGGATGTAAAAACCGCATTCCTAAATGGAGATTTGGAGGAAGAAATTTACATGGAACAACCTGAGGATTTTGTGGTTTCAGGAAAGGAAAACAAGGTGTGTAAACTTATTAAGTCATTATATGGACTAAAGCAAGCACCAAAACAATGGCATGCGAAGTTTGACCAAATCATGTTAGCAAATGGATTCAAAATAAATGAATGTGATAAATGTGTTTATATTAAAGACACTCCAAATCACCAAGTCATTGTATGTTTATATGTGGATGATATGTTGATCATCAGTAGAGACATTTCTGACATAAATGCAACAAAACGAATGCGCGAGAGCAAGTTTGATATGAAGGACCTTGGAGTTACAGATGTGATCTTAGGTATAAGAATCCATCGAACTCCACAAGGGTTGGCATTGTCACCGTCTCATTATATCGAAAAGGTACTTGACAAGTTCAAGTATATGGAATTCGGTATTGCCAAGACTCCATTGGATGCAAGCTTTGCACTTCAAAAGAATAAAGGTGACAGTGACTCGCAATTGGAGTACGCATGAGTATTGGGATGTTTAATGTATATAATAAACTGTACACGACCAGACATAGCATGCGCTATCAGTAAATTAAGTCTGTACACGAGTAATCCCAACAAAACTCACTGGATAGCAATAAAAAGAGTTTTGGGGTATCTTAAATACACTCAAAATTATGCTTTCCATTATAATAAATTTCCTGCGGTACTTGAAGGATATAGTGATGCAAATTGGATCACTGGATCGAACGAAGTAAAATCCAAAAGTGGATATGTATTTACTATCGGTGGAGGAGCAGTTTCCTGGAAATCATCCAAACAAACTTGTATTGCTCTCTCTACAATGAAATCTGAATTTATCGCATTAGATAAAGCCGGTGAAGAAGTAGAATGGCTCCGAAATTTCTTGGAAGATATTTCGTATTGGCCCAAGCCAGTGGCACCAGTATGTATACACTGTGATAGCCAAGCGGCAATAAGTAGGGCAGGGAGCATGATGTATAACGGAAAATCTCATCATATAAAACGAAGACATAATACCATTAGAGAACTTCTCTCTAGTGGAATTATCACTGTAGACTATTAAAGTCAAAGGATAATGTGTCGGATCCACTTACAAAAGGTCTATCTAGAGAAGGAGTAGAAAGGACATCCAAGGAAATGGGTTTAAGGCCTAGGACAAATCAGCATGGCGGTAACTCTATCTAGCAGACTGGAGATCCCAAGAGATAGGGTCAAGGAGATCAAACAAAGATATGTCTGACAGGTTCAACATTGTCAATTACCCAACCCATTCTCATGATGTAGACCATGTATAATAAACAAGGATAAGATTTAAGGTGAAAAGTCTTTTAATGATTATCTAAATTTGACAGATTTGACCAAATAGTTTAATCTATAGGATTGAACATTTAGAAATCACCTATGTTGGGCGAAGTGGAAGCCGCTTCAAAGAGAATGTTAGTCAAGGCCTATTCTCTAAGCTCGCATGAAAACCAGGACGTGTTCATGGCTGAAAAGAACAAAATCGTAAGAACCATAAACGGTAAAAGGCTGATTGTGTGACATGTGTTATCTAGGTGTACATTAAAGCTCGACGGTTCAAAGATATCAAATCTACCGATTGACCGAGTGCATCCGATGCATGTTCACTATGGAAAGTTCAAAGGGAAACCCACTTATCTAGATGCAATCAGTCTTTGCATGATGATCACATACTTGTCCGTAAAAGTTTTACGAAAAATAGTCATTCCCCATTCATGTGGGGGATTGTTGGGTTCATAGTAATGAAAGGGTGTGAATGAAAAATGGAGAAATCAAGTGGAAGAGAAAAAAAAATTAAGTTAACACCAAAAATGGGAAGTGTGCTCAATTTTGGCAAGTTTACTCTTTCTCCCACATTGGTGGAAGAAAAGAACTTGAGAGTGTTTATAATGAGAAACACTTACTCCACATGGTAAGTGAGGCAAGAAAATAGAGATGCCTCGCGCCGTCGCCGTCGTCATCGTCGCTCGGCTTGGCTTCGGATTTGGATTTGGATTTGGATTTGGATTTGGATTTGGAAAATGATCGATCGATGAGATCTTTCTTTTTGGATAAATTTTATTTGACAAAATCTGAACAATAATGAAAAACGCAAGAAATATTTCTGATTTTTAATCCTCCATTTACATGCAGTAACAGTGATGCGATGCTACTGTTTCGCATAAACAGTGACGCAGAACAGTTGCACTACCTCGGAAATGTTGCATTGCTTCAGAACTGGTGCACTGGTTTCTATTATTTAATTGAACTGATGCACTGGTTGAATAAACAGATGCAACCATTCAGCAAAAGACACACTGATTCATGGAAAGATATGACTATTGATGAAAGGATGGAATCTTTGATGAACAGACATGAATTTACAGCAAAGGTGCAACCTTTGGAGTAAATCATTGCCTCCTTCCTAAAGATGCATCATTTGGCTATAAATAACTTGGTTTTCATCCACAGGTTAGAGATAGAAAATACAGAAAAAATTTCAGAATTACAAGCTTCTTCTTCTTCTTAAAAATACTCTAAGTGTGATCATTCAAACCGTGAGTGTGTTCGAAGAATCCGCCTATTTGAGGTACTGCTATAGTCGGATTGAAGGCCATTTTATCCTGGGAGGAAGATTCCATAACCTCGGGTACAGTGAGGGGAATTATTCCTTAAGGAAAGTTCGTGAATTCGGACGACTTAGCCTTAACAATTTCTGTTTCATCTATATTTCTGAAATATAAAATACACTCTTGTAAAGATCATTTTGATCTTGTGTTGAGGTTATTTTTCAACTTCATTGTGTTCTTGTTCATACTTGAACTCAAGTTGAAGTTGTTATTCTATTATACAGATTTTACGTACCCGTATTGTGGAAAATAACACCTACTAACATGCACACACTCCTACCTCATACTCTTCCAATTTATTTGTTTTTTGATAAAGAATTTAACAATGCAATATAAATTAAATTAAGATGATGGGAAAAGGAAAAGCTATCACCATCAATCCAATGAACAAACAAGACCACTATACTTTTCTGAGTTAGAAAGGAAAAAAGGAAAATGTAGGAAAAACAATGTTTCTTTTTCAAAAAAAAAATTTAGGAAAAAAGAACCTTTTTCCCCTTGCTCTTTTAACATCGGTGTGATTTATGAATCCTAGTTAGGTAGTTGAGCGTTGTATCGCTTATTTTTCTATTCTAATTGTCATACGATTAGTCATAGAATTACTCTTGTAGTTGCTTGCCCTTTGAATTAGTTATTACCCGTAGTTTCTCTTACATTAATTTCAGTTACAACTAATGTTTAGGGTGATTTGTTACGTCGTCTATAGCATTTTGCCGACTTTTTTTATTTCAATTACTTCGTTCTCTCTCTATATATATATAGCTTTTAGCATGTTTATTCTTGAGTCGGGGTCCATCGAAAACAGAGAAACAGACTCTCTATCTCTAAGTGGGGCAAAAAATTGTAGCCATGAAGGTAGCAAACATCTAAGCAAAATTTAATGGTCGAATATGGATTCAATCGAACAATTGGGAGGAAAACTTACATGATAATAATAAAGTCAATTTCTCTCATAAAATTAATTGAGGTGCGTGCAAGCTGACTCGAACACTACGTTATAAAAAAATATAAAGCCAATTAATATAAAAATAAATAGACATAATACATAAATATACCTTTTAATTTGATTAAATCCAACAATTTATACCCTCTAATTTTGACTGTGCTTAAGTAGACACTTAACCTTATATATGTACATATAGGTAGTAGTTCATGTGAGATTGTCCAAAGGGATAAAATTCATGGAAGGGATACAACTTAAGGAATATAATTTATGGAAATATTGTTTTAAGTGAAAATGATTTTTCATATTGAAGAAACCCTTTTGATTGAGGAGACTAAATATTAGCATCTAGGTGGGAAGAAAGGTCACTTTATATGAAAGAAAAACCTTTTTTGAAGAACTCAAGTGGCCAAAGCAACTTTAAAGGGATCTATTTAGATTAATTAATGAATTAGAGTTAGAATTTTAAAAATCATAAATAATAATAGCTTCACTTTGTATTAATTACTACTGATAGCCAAATAAGAAATGTATAATTCACTAGTACTTATTTTAGAGGATAATTGTTATAGTTTATATATATATATATATCTCTTACACCAACACAATAGTCTAAAATTTTATATCAGTAATTTTTAAAAATGATTTCTTTTTCTTTAAAAAAAAATTGTATCAAGTTAAATGATATCGTATAAATTAAAACATATTAAAGTAATTAATTGAGAGCTTATATAGGAGGTTGGCTACACTTGCAAAGATTTATTTAAGTTGAGGCCTCAGGGTATTATTTTTGGCTATACTTGCAAACATTTGTTTTTGGCTTATTGCCAAGCACTTCTGCATGTTCTATCAACTATTTTTTATAATCGTGGTGCTTTGGTTAGTTTGCATGCATCTCGACTAATTTTATGAGATATTTGTCACCTTCGACCGACAACAGGTATTAAGTAATTATGTCCATCAAGAGTTCAAGACTAAGACAAATCGGAAGAAATCACTTGTTGTTTTGCTTATAGAGGAAAAAGAAGAAGATCCAGCTATAGAAGTTACTATATATGAGTAAATTAGTTTATATAAACATGATTCATCTAACTTTTTAAGTTGGATCCAGTTAATGATCGACAATTTTATAATCATATAAGTATTATGGCATATCAAAGATTAGGTGTTTCATAAGTAAAGATTAGCTGGTATCGACTATATGAAGAATTCGCTTACATTCAGTCTAAAAATTCATATAATTTCAATATTTTTTTGGTTTTCACTCGGTATCTAGTACCCATATTGGAGCCTCGACTAAACTGGAATGAGCTGATGCTCCCAACAGGACTTTATCCATACCAGGGCTCGAATTCGAGACCTCTGATTAAGGGTGAAGCAGTCCCACCGGCCACCACTACACCACAAACACAAAATGGTTATAATTCCAATACTAATTAGAAAAGAAGAAAAAAAAGGAGGTGTAACAAATTTTTTATTTTTTTTTAAAGTGATCAATTGCAAGAAATTGTATTATTAACTGGTATACCATAAAATCATCAATATAAATCTTGTACCATTCTTATTCACATGGACACATACTATATATGAAAAGAATTTACTACAATATAATTCAATTTGAAACAGGAATTGATTGTGTTTCAGTTTCTTCAATCCATTCTGAATCAGGTTCACTCCATGATCTTGGCCGAACGCCGAATTTAAAGAAGAAAATCATCTCCAGCAACTCAAAAAACTTTGATCTATCCAAATATTCATTCCATATACCACTTACAATGCAGTAATTGTTGTTATAAGGTGTACGATGATGCGCGGCGTGTTGTGATCTTGAAACAAGTATGCCGAAATCTTGCAAAGCTAACACAATTGAAGGCAACTTACTTTTTGTCCCATGAGCCCAGGAGTGGAACTGCTGGCTAAACATAATGCAACCTGAACAAATCCCTACGAATGCCAGAGTCGTAGGGTTTGTGCAGAGGAGGTCGATTGGGAGGACAGTGAGCGTGACCGCCCGTGCAAGGGCATGTAGATTGTTGGAGAATTCGCGACGAGTGATTGTCCATGGCCATTTATGGTGACCTTGAAATGCATCGATTTGGTTACCAAATATAGGGGTTTTGGCATTGCCATAATTATCAATTCCCCAATGGTAGATTCCTGAGGCTAGGTCTGATATGACGTAGCCAATGTAGCCTGCTATAAGGGGCTCGACCCACATTTGTGAGTCGATAGCCCCTGTTGCAGACTTGACTAGTGGAATTAGCACCGTGGTGCACCCACTTGCCATCCATGCTCGATGAGTCCACGTGGATTTTAAACTCGGGTCATTGAGTACACTTCTCGTACTACTAGTGGTCGTAGTAGTACAAGTAAGTGGCTCATACGTTAGTGGTTCTTTCGCGGGTGGTGGTTTGGTGGTGATTGTTTTAGAGACACAATAAACTCGTGCATGTAGGAAAAAGTGGTGGGAGGTGCTCTGAACTCGACGTGCAATGAATCTTCTCTGCATCGTACCAATTTTATCCGACGATAATCCCGAAAGGACTCGTTGAGAGGACCTAATGGCATGATTTTGAGGTAAAATGGAAGGCATTGATGGAACTTTTAGTTAAGATCAAAAATCAAAATGCCAAGCAAAATACCATATAGTATTATTAGAGTTTTACATTGGTTATATCCAATATTAATGTACTATGTTCCTATTGATTTGTGGTTCAAAATTGGGAGATAGAAGTTTTGTGGTTACTACGAAATTTCTTTTTCTTTTTCTTTGCAAGTATAAGAAAAAGCTCATTATGAAAGCAACAAGATGAGAAATTTTAGTATATGGTCTAAATAAGAGATGCGTGGGACAAGATAAGGCCATTAGTATTGGGTTTTTTTTTTTGTGTTGCACAAATTTTGCCAATAAAAGTTTTTTTACATTGAAAAAAAAAAAAACTAGAAGAAAATGCAAAATTAAATTCCTTTGAGGATATTTTATATTGGTATTTATTTCTTGTGGACCACTAGTAAATGTCGTGGTGGGGATAAAATTTCTTCACCTTTTAACCTTAATCGGTTCGAGTTTTGGATATGAAAATAATACCACTAGAGAGTATTACGTGATGTGATTTCAACTTAGTTCAAACTCTAATATAAATATGGAATAAAAAATTAAAAAAAATCATGAAGCAGAGATGTATAGAAACTTGCACACAATGCTATCACTAGATAATCTTACCACTAAGTTTGATCCCTCCATCATTAATCACAGGTCTCGAAGATTTGAACTCTACAAATAAAATAAATGCACGTAAAAAATATTTCTCTTTAATAGATTATACGCCGTAAATTCAAATAAATCAGGACCCAAACAAGATACGATTTATAAACAAGTGCTTGAAGATTTGTAGCTAATTATAAGTAGCGAAATATCTCAAAAGGTCATTTAACTATAAAAATATTTATCTAATAAAATTATTCAAGTTTATTTTGTATTAACAATGTCATTCAACTTAAGTTTTTCTCTTATAAAATTACTCAATCAAATTTGTATTTAAAGAATTTGACATGACAAAATAACATTTATTTTTATATCATGTAATTATGGACCCCATAAATTTGTTTAATATAGGACTATTCTTGAAGGTTGGCATCGAAAAAAGAACTAAGTAGAAAAACAAAATTAATCGTTCCATGACACTTCCATCCATGCACGTATATTGTTTTTTAATTTACACGTCTTCTATAGAAAACATTAATTAAAAGAGGTGTTTGATTATATTATCTTGCTCTTCTTGGGATATAATTTCTCTTTCATCAAATATTTATTCTAATTATTATGTTATACTCATCGAAAACAGTCTCTCTATTTCTTTGAGGTAGCGGTATGAACTGCATACATTTTATCCTTCCCAGATGCCAGACCTCACTGTGTAGGAATACACTGGGCTTGTTGTTGTATTATGTTATACTCATAGGCAGAGCTACATATAAGGTAGGGGTTCATCCGAATCCCTTCGACGAAAAATTATACTATATATATGGTTAAAATTATTTTATATATATATATAATAGATATCGAACCATCTTCGATTAATTCGTATGTTTACTTGTAAACCCCCTTGATGTCAATCCTGACTCCGCCACTGATTATACTTTAGGCATTTATAATTTTCAAAAAAAATTACTATCAGTGACGGAGCTATAGTTATCCAATGGTGGTTACGTGAATGCCCCTAGCTACCCAAGAAATTACACTATATGCATAGGTTGACATAGTTCGTACTGACACAAAATCTTTAAAAAAAAAAAAAAAAAAAAGTAAAGGCGTATGAAACATGTAATTTTTGGTATGGCATATACAATATTCGTATGATTATAAAATTGTTGATCCATAAACCTTTTGTGAAACAAATTAATTAGAAAATATAATATAAGGAAACATAGTGAATATTCTTTATCTTATTCTAATAAACTTTATCTTGGATGCATTGTTTGTCTTGGATAAGATTTGAGATGCACGTGCACTAGATTATTATGTAATATATCTTGAAAATGTGTAGCAATTAGCAACTATGACTGTGCACTACTACTATTTTTATGTGTCATGGTTTGGTCAATGTACTACTATTATATTTAGTTAAGTGAAGTGGGGCCTTATAAGTAAAATTAATAAAATAATAAAAATAAAAGTGTAATTATGTCTTTAAATAGTTATTAAATGAAAAAAGATGATATTTTTTTCAAAAAAAAAGAAAATAACGACACATAAAATGAAACGGAGGGAGTACGAGGGCGAGCAAAATCATATCTTGAAATGATTTTACGAATCGATTACAGATTCTCGATGGAAAGAGGAGTGTGTCGTGAGAGAAGCAAGGAGGTTGACCTCAAGTATACAACATAAATTTTGATAATGTAATTTAACTATTATATCGATTTAAATGAACATCTTTTGTATGGAGGTAAATCTTTTTTTCCTGGAAAAAAGGATAGCAAATTTCAACATTAACATAGAAACTAAAAACATTTATGTATTCCATCAACAAACTACAAAACAAAAAGTCATGAAAAAGGGTCTAACATTTACATAATTTTACCACCAATGGATTAGGTGCAAGGATTGGGCTGCTTTTTCCTTAATTAGAGATTTCTGTTTTTTCCTTAATTAGAGATTTTGGATTCGAACTCTGAATATAAAAAAATAATTGGTAAGAAGTGATGCCTCGAATGGACCCTACGTAACGCGAATTTAAATTAGTCGCGTTTCAGTATGCATATCGGACACGTGGAATTGAGAGGAGATTCTGTTGGCCCTAATCTCTCGTATAGTCCCCACAAATTGATGAATTGCCCAAAAGTTGGATACCAACTAAATTTAAATATATCAAAACCTTTATTAAATATTCAATAATAAACTTAATTATATAGTATTATATTATCTTGATATTATTATAAAATTTATTATCTTTAAATCATGAAATTTGATCTTTTTTTTTTCTTACATAGACAGCAATGACACAATTTGTTAATATTTATTTGTTAGAATTTAGAAGAAAGACGATATTTGTAACAATGAAGGCCAAATACTAGTTTAATATCTTTATCTATATTTTCTGTCGAGCTCATCACACTAAATTTATTTAATATAATTTATTATTTTATTTACGCATTATTATATTGAAACTCACTTTACCTTATGCAAATTTTGATACGAGACAAGATACGAGACACCACACAAAAACAAGGGAAAAACGATGGGAAACACGAGATAACAAATAAAGTAACGAGATAGAAAGATAGGCACAATATGATAACAAAAGGACAAATAGAGGGTGTATCAAATCCTAAACCCTTCCTTTATGATTACCACACGCCCCTAACTCTTATGTGAACCTCAAGGGAATTGGATTCCCGATAAGGGTGTCAAGTGGGTCAAGCCGGGTGTCAAGTGGGTCGAGCCGACCCGACCCTCGTAACTAACCGGGCCCGGTTTGACCCGGCCCGATAAGCCTTAAGGCTTTAGGGTTCCGGGTCCGGGCCGATTATTTTTTTAAAATGGGTCCGGCTAACCTAGCCGGACCAAGCCAGGTACAGGCCCGCCAGTTAATTGGCCCGACCCGGCCCGAATACCTTTTTAAAAGAAAATAAAAAATTGGGATTTTGGGTCAAACTAGTCGTTGGCCCAACGGCTATATAGCCGTTTTTGGGTCCAAACGGCTAGTTTGGGCCCATTTAGTAAAAAAAAAAAAAAAACTTTAAAAAATATTTTTTAATCCCAAAAAAAAATTTATAAATACCCTACAACTTCAAATCATTTTTCACACAATTTTTCACTCTCTCAAATCTCAATTCCCAATTCTCATATATTCAATATATTTAATTTCTTAAAGTGTTCACTTTAATTTTTTAATTTTTCGTTTACAAAGTACGAGCGGAAGTTTCTAAAGTCGCAACCTTCGGATACTTCCAAAATTTGGTATTGTCGTTCCATCGTTTAATTTTTATTTATTGTATTAATTGTTTAATATTTAATTTTATTATATTTGTGTATTTTGAATATTTTTAGTTAATTTAATTTATATTATGGATAAATTA
>NC_061117.1:223617932-223620881 GCF_002878395.1 Capsicum annuum | reverse complement strand
ATTTAATTTCTTAAAGTGTTCACTTTAATTTTTTAATTTTTCGTTTACAAAGTACGAGCGGAAGTTTCTAAAGTCGCAACCTTCGGATACTTCCAAAATTTGGTATTGTCGTTCCATCGTTTAATTTTTATTTATTGTATTAATTGTTTAATATTTAATTTTATTATATTTGTGTATTTTGAATATTTTTAGTTTAATTTAATTTATATTATAAATAAATTAAGAAACCTCGCTACTAAAGGTGTTAAAAAAATTTGTCCCGGAAGCGATAGTGGTAGTAAAAAGCGAATTACTAGCGGTAGAGGCAGTTCAAGTAGTAGATATACCCATGTGTCTTCGCCTCCGGTACCGCTTGGTACACCTTTTGAGAAAGAAATAGGTGTAGGTGCTCACGATATGGATTATGTAGAAGCTCAGGAAAATTACGGTATAGAAGAAGAAAATGAAGTAGATGAGGTTAATTTAAACGAAGATAATGAAAATATTGCTGAGACACCCGCAGTAGGAAATGCTAACGTTAGATCTAAATCGGTTAATCTCCCTCCCCGTCCTCCCAGTGCCCCAAGACCTCATAAAAGAACTAGTGTTGCATGGCAATTTTTTGAACGTATATCAGATATTGAGGTGCAATGCAATATTTGTCAATAAATATATAAGCATAGAAGTGGAGGCAAGTAAGGGGATACGGGTACGTTAATGAGACATATAGCTGAAGATCACAAAAGAGAGTTAAATATTGCACAAAGTGGTGGGGATGTTGGTGGGCCAACGCAAACTAGAATGGACCCAGCAACCAGTCACGTAGCAAAGAAGTATAATAAATTGAGGGACCGGAAAGAAATAGCTAAAATGGTAGCTGGGGGTTGCTTGCCTTTTAGTTTTCCTTCTTCTGATGCCTTTATTCGTTATATACAAGCAATTTATAATCCTATGTTTAACGGTATTCCTAGAACTACTTGTCGGTCTGATATTTTTAGACTTCATTCACAATATTATTTTTATTTATCAGCATTGTTAAAAAAATATTCAATGTAGATTGTCCCTAACTTCTGATCTTGGTCGTACTGTAAATAAAAATGATTATTTAACCGTTACTTGTCATTAGATGTATAGTAATTTCGTGATGCAAAAACGTATTCTTTCTTTTTTGTATGATGAAGATCGTAAACATACTGGACAATTTATTGCTGATTCTATTGTTAAAATTGCCGGATATTATGGTATCGAAAATAAAATTTTACGTATTATTTTTGATAATGCTTCTAACAACAAGACTGCTATAAAAAAATTAAAATCTACACTATCTCCGCCTTTGCCTGAAATTTTTCATATTAAGTGTGCATATCATATATATAATTTAATTGTAAAATATGGTCTTGAGTTTTTTTAGTTTTATATTGACAAAATTCGTCTTGCCGTTGGTTTTATTCAAGGAAATAATCGTAGATCGAGAATTAGAAAATTTAAAGTTAAATGTCAAAAAAATGGACTTACACCGATTTTGATGCCTGAGGAAATTGATACTAGATGGAATTCTACATATGAATTTTTAAAAACTTGTTATAAATATAGAATTCCTATTACACTAGCTTTTAACCAACATTTCGGTTCATTTGTTGATTCTGCTGATTGCATGCTACATAATTCTGATTGGGTCGTAATTAATGATCTTGTTAAGTTTTTAGAAAAATTTTATGTAGCTACGGTTGAATTTTTCGGTGCTTATTATCCTACTGTTTGTAATATTTTGGTATATATAGCTGATATTTCTAGTTTGCTCAAAGAATATAAAAATAAAGAAGAATATAAAGAAACTGTTGGCGCCATGTTTATGAAATTTAAAAAAAAAAAATTTCCTGATTCCCCCTATTTACTTGGTTGGTGCTATGCTAAATCCGTGCATGAAATATAATAATATGTGCCACTTTAGTACTCTTATTTATATTAACTTAGAAATAAATACTAACCATGATTCTGAACAAGTACAACCTGATTTGTGGACGGCTACGGCTGATGCAAAGGATTACACAGAAAAATCATATAATCACTATGATGATTTATTTGATTTAGCCGTACCTACAAATATCACTCCAACTGTCGTTCCTTATCCTCCTGAGGAGCCATCATCTTCTAAAAGGCTGGCACATAGTGGTTTTTCTAATTCGTTTTATGATTTAAATTGTTGGAACAGTGTTGATGAGAGAACTTACACATCAACTTATCGAGAAAAGCTGAAATATTATCTTCGGATGGCACCATAGGATCGCTTACGACGGATCAACACGTTGGATTGGTGGAGGAGTAATGAAAAATAATATCATGTGCTTTCAAAATTAGCCAGAGATATCTTGAATGTTCCAATGTCAACCGTTGCATCAGAGAGCGCCTTTAGTCAGGGACAACAGCAGCTTGGAGACAACCGACGCTCATTGGGAAGCAACGCAGTAAATGTTCTAGTTTACCTCAGAGATTGGATTAGAGCGGAAAGAAGAAACCAAGGAATGGAACCGGAGCCGAGCGACGAGCTGAAACTTGAAGAAATTATGACTTCACGGGAGAACTCAGTAGAATCAAGCCCAATGCATGGTTTTGCCCCCGTTGACTTCGACTATCCTATGCAAGTTCCCGTTAATATTAACATGAATGAGTTTAAAAAATGATGCATAATTTGTAAATTTTTCATTCATGTAAATTATAAATTTTGAATCATTTTGCAATCAATAAAATTCCCCAAACTCATTCACTCCTTAGTCCTTACTTTTTATATTTTTTCATTTAACGATTTAAAATTTTAAATTGAATTTCTAGTTTTCTACTTTAAATTAAAAACTTACTTCTAATATATTATTAATTTACTACCAAATATTATTAATTTATTATATTAAGTAGCATATGTTTTGTGTATTTGTGCATATATCTTCTATAGAAGTGTATATTTAACGTATACAT
>NC_061117.1:223506400-223617832 GCF_002878395.1 Capsicum annuum | reverse complement strand
TATATATATATTGAATGGTGCGTATACACGTGTATATATCTTCTATAGAAGTGTATATTTAACGTATACATGTGTATATATTTTATAAATTAGTATATAAGTATATCTATATATATTGTAATGTATATAAATTGTAGTATATTTTATAAGTAGTAGTATATATACATTGAATGGTGCGTATATATGAGTAATTGACTAATTGTGTATATGTGTATATATTTTTTTAAATTCTAATGTAGTATATACTATACATATAGTGTATATATACTATTTAACGTATTTATAATGTATATAGGTGGGTATATGTAATGTATATTGAAAGTAAGTTTTTTTTTTATATATTTTTGACCGGATTTGACTGACTTTTTAATCGGGTTTGACCGGGTTTTGGTGGGTTTGACCGGGTTAGGTTAAGTGAGCCGGGTTAGGGTGGGTTTTAATTTTTTTACTGTTTGGCACGGCCCGGCCCGTCTAGCGCCAAAATCGACCCTTAATCGGCCCTCAACCCGGTTAAAATAGAAGGGCTGGTTCTGGGTTGACCCGACCCGGCCCGTTTGACACCCATAATTCTCGAGCAACCCACGTTTCTAAATAAAGGTATCAACACGAGCTAATCCAAGCCTGCAATTCACTCATAAGAGCATTCATTCAAATATCACCAAAAATTACTAATGAAATGACTAAGACCTCTATTTACAATGTTTGCCTTTGCATAAACTAACCTATTTCAAAATAGCCCAAAAATAACTATTTTGGAAATAACCCACGTGAGCTCTTCAAAGCAAGCTCCAAGCGATTATCCACACATGGAATTGTGTCCTTAGAAGCTTAAATGGGATCCACCAAGTGCATCCTCGAGCTCTTTAGCTTGATCACAATTTGGACCTCTTTGTCTTAGCCTCGAAAGATGTAGTCAAAAGCTTTTAGACCCCTTCGGCTTTTATCAAATTCCTTTTACAACTTATTTGGATGATTATTATCAATTTTATTATATCGTGTCATTTATCTAAATTAAATATTATATATTTCTGATTGTTTCTTAAATTTTATTCTATCATCAAATCTATTATTAGATAGCAACTAAAAGTCTCATTCTATATAAGGACTAATCATATGTGATTGCATCAATATCATTTTTCCCCTCATTTTATCTTTACCTAGTACTATTTAATAACTTTATTTTATTACTCTACTACATTATATATACACCACATAACTATTTATAAAATATTGATACATAACATATATATTGCATATACGTACTTTCATATTTATTGAAAATTATCTTATCACCTATTAGTAAGAACTCTAAAACTTCTAATATTCGTTGGCTATTTTCCCCTTGTCCATTTGATTTTGTGTATAATAATATGATTTTGTGTATAATAATATGGCTACATTATTTATACATTATATATACACGATTTATTTTATTTATGAATTACAAGTGTATTGCATGCATATTATTATGTAATGTATATATACTTTATAATACTAGTATATATGGAAGTATATACATTTTACACATAATCATACATTATATATATTCACAATTATATAACAACAACAACAACATTTCCCGGTGATTTCCCACCTAGTGGGGTTTGGGGAGGGTAAAATGCGCAGTCCATACCACTACCTCCGAAGAAGTAGAGAGGTTGTTTCCGATAGACCCCCCGCTCAAGATACAGAGATAGTAAATAAGGTCGTAATAAAACATGAGACAAGCTGAAATAACAGAAATAAGACACCCAGAATGTAGTACGATACACTCTCAAACCGCAAGCACCCACCTCCCCCAACCCATCCAACTAGAGACTCCATTTTAAAAGGAAAGTCCTACACTACTAGCAAGGTCACGCCAAAGCACACCTAACTACTGGCTACGACTCCCTCACATGTACTAACCTTCTAACCTAATTCGTGTTCTCCATACTTCTCTATCTAGGGTCATGTCCTCAGTAAGCTGTAACTGCTCCATGTTATGTCTAATCACCTTCCTCCAGTATTTCTTCGACCTACCTCTACTCTGACTAAAACCATCCAAAGCTAACCTCTTGCACATCCGAACCGGGGCATTCGTGCCCCTCCTCCTCACATGCCCAAACTATCTCAACCTTGTTTCCCTCATCTCATCCTTCACCGAGGTCGCTTCCACTTTCGTCTGGATAAACTTATTCCTAACTCTATCTCCCCTAGTCAATCCACACATCCAACGCAACATTCTCATTTTCGCCACCTTCAACTTTTGGATGTGAGAGTTTTTGACTGGACAACAATCCGCTCCATACAACATGGCCGGACGGACCGCCACTCTATAGAATTTACCTTTAAGCTTGGGAGGCACCTTCTTATCACACAAAACTCCCGAGTCAAGCCTCCATTTCATCCACCCCGCCCTAATACGGTGCGTGACATCCACGCCAATCTCTCTATTTTCCTGTATCATAGGCTCAAGATACTTAAAACTATCTCTTCTATAAACAACCTGCGAATCCAACTTCATTGCCACCTCGTCCTCCTGTGTCACATCGCTGAACTTACATTTCAAGTACTCTGTCTTGATCCTATTCAACCTGAGCCCTTTCGACTCCAGGATTTGTCTCCAAACCTCCAATTTATCATTAACAGCTCCCCGGGTCTCATCAATCCAAACTACATCATCTGCATATACACAATTATATACTATAGTCTATGTATAAATATAAATACATTACCTATTGCCTCCATAAATATTTTATACCTAATAACATGTTTGATCAAACTTTTAAAATCGAAAAGTAATATAATAATAAGTAGAATAACACAAATCAGAATATAATGCTTACCGCAACCTTCTTTTGGCATATTCCAGAAGAAGGGAGGAGATTCTGTTGGCCCTAATCTCTCATAGTCCCCACAAATTGATGAATTGCCCAAAGTTGGATACCAACCAAATTTAAATATATTAAAACCTTTATTAAATATTCAAAGCTTAATTATATAGTATTATATTATTATAAAGTTTATTATCTCTAAATCATGACTTTGATGTGGGTTTTGTTTTGTTTTACATAGATAGCAATGACTCAATTGTTTCTTACCAAAATTTGCATGCCACTTAATGAACTTCTCCTTTACGCCAAAAACAAAATACTGTTTTAACCTTGGAATATTTATTGAAAAAATTACATAACATCACAATTTATTCTTACTAAATTATATAAAAAAATTATTTTTTAATTAATTACCTAAATTTTCTCTTTTTTTAAAAGGATTGAATATATTCATAATTTCATAAATTTTTAAATACATAATTTTAATTATGTAATCTAGTTAATATATCTTATATCTCGACGAAATTTCAAAAATAAATTAATTCAATAATTAAAATTAAGTATCTCAATTTCAAAATGATGTATCTGATATTAATTATGTCTTCAAGTAAAAATAGAGTATAATACTATATATTTTGATTATTTCTTAAATTTTATCGTATCATCGAATATATCATTAGATAACAAGTCTCATTCTATATAAGGACTACTTTTTTGTGATTGCATCAATATATATATTTTTTCCCCTCATTTTATCTTTATTTAGTACTATTTACTAACTTTATTTTACCTACTATTACTCTTACTTTTTTTTACGATAGCTCTAGTTTTCATCTAGTTTTTATCATTTAAATTATTAATATGTGATATTATATCACACGAAAAATGATTAATCTATTCAAGTATTGTACTATCAACTAAAATAATAAAGTACAACCCAAATGTAACACAATACATTACTATGCATTTATTTTAATCTTTCACTCGATGTTCGATATTCATATTGGAGTTTAATTAAATTTAAACTCGTGTCGAAAAATTTCACATTAAAAATATAACAAAGGTGATTTTATACTCAAAACAACCCGAATCGAAATCTTTGATTAAGGATGAAGGAGCATTTATTCACTCCATCACAATCCTTATTTGTAGTTGCGATACATTATGAAATAATACAAAATTATCATCCAAATAAAATCGTGAGCCATGAGGTCTCAGGTTCAATTTTGTTGCTGGTGTAAGGTGACGAATATCCGTGGAATTAATCGAGGTGCACACTAATTGATCCGGACATCATCATGAGGCTGGTCTCAGGTTCAATTCTGTTGGTGGTGGGAGGTGACAGATATCTGTAAAATTAATCGAGGTACACGCAAGTGGCTCGGACATCACTATGAGGTCTCAGGTTCAATTCTGTTGCTGGTGGGAGGTGATAGATATTTGTAAAATTAATCGAGATGCACGCAAGTGGTCCGGACATCACGTTCAATTCTGTTGTTGATGAGGGGTAAAGGATATCCTTAAAATTAGTTGAGACGGGCGCAAGCATATTCGGACTAAACGTTCATCAGAAAAAAGTATTAAAAATAAATAAAATAAAAATATTGAACCATGTTAAATTGGTTTGATAAACATCTGTTAATTAACATTCCACTCCTCCATCACCCCAAAATACAAAACACTAAGAAACTCTGCCATGGCTGTAATCTTGAAAAATCATTACTTATTAATCACTTTATTGTTCTTCCATTTTTTCTCTCCATGGCATCACATAAATGGAATCAAATCACCATTTAATCCCAAGGATATTCTTCCATTATTACCAAGACAAGTTTCTTGGCCTATACTAAATTCCCTTCATAGTGCTGTGGACCTTTTGCCTGCTTTTGTTGGGGCTGCTTCAACTCAAGGGAATAATACTTTAGAGTGGAAAGGTGCTTGCTTTTACAAGAATATTGCTTGGTTGGAGCTGCATAATAAATCTCAAACTCAATTTGGTGGTGGTACTCTTCATATCAAGGTTTTGCCAATTCTATTTTTGGTAGTTTTTCATTGTTTTGGTGTTTGGGGTGTTGGGGTTTAATAAAGTGATTAGACACAGAATCAAGATTTGAAGTTTATGAGTTCTGAAATGAAATGAAATGAAATGGAACACGTGTATGAACTTTGATTAATATTTTAATATAGTATTTTTGTATCGTCTTGATATGAAAAAGGATTTCAGCTTATCGTATTTATGTGTACTTTTTGATAATTTAAATTTAAAATAATTGAATTAATCTAATTCAATCTAGCTTCGAAGATTAGTCAAATTGATTCTCATGAAGTGAAATATGATAAGTAAAAGTGAGCGGAGGGAGTACTATCTGATTGTTTCTTTCTCTTTGTTTATCTTATCATCTTGTTGCTGTTACTTTCTGTTAGTACTGCTTTTTCATCTTTCTTGAGCTGAGTGTCTTATCAGAAACAGCCTCCGTACTATCACAAGGTAGAGGTAAGGTCTACGTACACTATAGTGAATTTGGCCATGTCTATATATTGTAGAGTTTGGGAATGATGTTGGGCCTAATTCAAAATTTTCATTGTTAATTGGGTCTTGGATTACGAAAATGTTTTCAACTTGTTTAGTATTTTTTGAGTTAATCTTTGGGGAGCCTTGGCATGATGGTAGAAGTTGTCATGTGACTCGGATAGGAGGTCATGCATTCAACTGATGGAGATAGCCTCTTGTAGTAATGCAAGGTAAGGCTGCATGTAGTAGACCCAACCTAAGCTTGACCCTTTGCTCGAATCCTCTTCACGGGAAGCTAAAGAAGTGGACTTTTATCCCAATGATATAATTCAGCACTTATTGCACGCTTACGGACAAGACTCTTGTATTTGATTATATGCTGCTTGTATTTAGTTGCAACCATCTTGAGCTCGTAGAAGTTGCGAATGCAGATGTTACTCGACTGAATGTTCTGAATGGTTTTCATCTATATTTAGAATGAGAAAGTTTTGGAATGCAAAATCTGTATACATTACTATAAATGATTGTTTGTTTTCTGCCTAAGTATAGGAAATATTCATTAATTATGAATTTTAGTTTAAACCACCGTTATGGTTCTTATCGTATGTTTCTTTTTAATGTTTGGATGAAAGAGTCCCCAGTTTAGTGTCGATGTTTGATCACGTTGGGGTTTTTGTACTTATATTTATATTTGTATTTCTGTTACAATATTATTCAGGTGAGTAATGCACACAGTTGGACATGTATGGACCTTTACATCTTTGCCACCCCATATCGTGTAACGTGGGATTACTACTTTTTGTCTCGTGAACATACTCTTGAAATCAAAGAGTGGAAGTCTGAAGCTGAGTTAGAATATGTGAGTCACCAGCGTTTCACAAATGAATCTCATTGGTAATTGATCTAAGCTTACATTGATTATAGTCTAACAGATCAACTAAATTGAAACAGGTAAAACATGGTGGGATCTCCATTTTCCTATTGCAAGCGGGAATGTTAGGTACTCTTTCAGCACTATGGGATGTTCTCCCCTTGTTCGTCAATAATGGATGGGGTGAGAAGTCAAATATTCGTTTTCTCGAGAAACGTATGGGTGCTTCATTTGAAGAACGTCCAAAGCCGTGGGTGACAAACCTTACTTCCGATGACATTCATTCTGGAGATTTTCTTGCAATATCAAAAATTAAAGGTACCTGGGGTGGTTTTGAGACTTTAGAGAAATGGGCAACGGGATCTTATGCTGGCCATACTGCTGTTTGCTTGAGAGACGCCGAAGGAAAACTATGGGTTGCCGAATCTGGACATAATAATGACAAGGTGGTGGTCTAATGATTTTGCTGTCACATGATGTTATTTTGAAATATATTTTGCTGATGATGTTTATCTCGTTGTTCCCAAATTTTGTGTTCTTCTTTAATCTTTAATAGTGTTAAAATGTTATTGATCAACATCACATTTGCTTCTCTTCACGTAGTTTAACATGTTATTTTACACAATTAAGAATCATCCAGACAGGAATTTACAAACATTGAGAATTTAAATTCATGTTTCCGAATAAATTTCATCGTTAAATGACTAATTTTTCAACCAATGTTGTTCTTTGTGTTTCCTTTCAGGGAGAAGATGTGATTGTTATATTACCATGGGATGAATGGTGGGAGTTTGAGCTGACTGAAGATAATACGAATCCACATATTGCATTGCTCCCGTTGCACCCTGACCTCCGAGCAAAGTTTAATGAGACTGCAGCTTGGGAATATGCACGAAGCATGGAAGGAAAATCTTATGGTTACCACAACTTAATATTTAGCTGGATAGACACAATTGATGGAAATTACCCCCCACCCGTGGATGCTCATTTGGTAATGCATGCTATTTTCAGATTATGGTCTTGCCAATTTTTGTTTTCCCTTTTATCTTGAAGGTGTTTTCTTCCTTACATACCTTTACTTTCTGATCTTCTTGTTTGTGGGTGTAGGTTTTCTCTGCTTTTGGCTAAACTATGTTCTTAAAAAAACTGATAATCACAACAAACAACTAACTTAGACGTCGGCATATTTGGTTGATGAGCTAATGCAGTAATATCGCTGGGCACGTGAAGTGAAATTTGGTGAAATGCATTGATTTCATACATGCACTGATGAGCAATCTTTGTGAGTTATATTGAAATAACTAAGGCCTCGGACTATTTTGGGTCTCATACCTGAGTTTGATGTACTGAACAGTGAACACTATCTAGATTTCCATAAAGGGGTGTTTTGAATTTTAGTGTGACGTTATCTTGAACTCCCGTGGAGATTCATTCGACTGCTTTAAACATGCTATTATCATCCAAGTGTTCCATAGAATTCCATAATTATGCGTGTGCTGAAGCAGTAAATATTTGATTGGTTTAGTGTCTTCGTGAGAGCTGGAACGAAATTTGTTTTGCTGTAAGAAACTTAAATTACTGTATGATCATTTACGAGGTTGAAATTACGCTAAGAGATACCACGTTTATGTAAGAAAGACAATTGAAATTAGAAAGTTCGTGATGATGAAGATTGAAGGGTGAAGGATAATAATAGAAATTATGGCACTTACCAGAATTAGAAATGAAAGCATTATGTAGATAAAGGTTGTGGTACTTGGTTTTTATGTTGTTGATAGCTGCTACTGCATGTTGCTGTATTATTACATGTTACGTTTTGTTATTGTTGTTAACAAACATTGTTGGGTGGTGCAGGTGGCTTCGGTCATGACTGTTTGGAACCAAATACAGCCTGAATATGGTTCTAACTTGTGGAATGAAGCCTTAAACAAACGACTCGGAACTCAGGTTATATAAAAAATTTTATCACTTTCATGTAATGCCTCTTTTCGTTGTGACAATTAGTTGACTAAATACTCTTGACACAGCTGCTATGTATAATATGCTTCTTGTTTGATAGCTATGTAAAGTGGATCAAAATTCTGGAATTACACAGCTGTTATAAACTATTATTTGGTCTGAAATATAACATGCTTTATTAACTCTCAGATATCGTAAATGGAACTCATTAGTCAGGGTAAACCTCAGCCATATACTTGACAATATTAGATATTGAACGTGGATCCTTTTTGTTCCATGCAGAACCTTAGTCTTCCCGATATACTTGTTGAAGTTGAAAAGCGTAGATCCTCTTTTGCCAAATTGTTGGCTGTTCCGGAGCAGGATGACTGGGTTTATAGTGATGGCAAGTCAGCATCATGTGTTGCGTATATTCTTGAAATGTATAAAGAAGGAGGACTATTTGGTGAACTTGCAAGGTCAATTCAGGTTACAGAGTTCACGGTGAGTCTGCCTATGTTTATACATGACTATCGCATCCAGTTTCTCTTTAGAGGCTTGCGTTAGTACTTGTATTCTGCTGGACCTGTTTGGTTCATCTCATCGACTAACACATGAAAACCTACGTTGGACTCCAGTTCAAGAGTTTTAGGAGTCGACTGTTTTTTAACCAGTCGTTTACTGTTGGAACTGCAGATAAAAGATGCTTATACTCTCAACTTTTTCGAAAACAATTCAAGCCGGTTGCCAAAGTGGTGCAATGACGGTGACACGGTGAAGCTTCCTTTCTGTCAAATTCGAGGAAAGTACCGTATGGAGTTACCTGACTACAATAGCATGGATCTTTACCCCCATATGAATGAAAGATGTCCATCTATGCCTCCGAAATATTACAGACCTCAAGGTTGTTGACAAGGTTTTCACATCCTCCTCGTAAGTATCATATATCGACATTCTTGAAGGCATGACAGCTTAAGTTTTAAGACGAGATGGTCACACACTTCAACAAGCATACTGCATATAGTCAGTCGATCAGTCATCAGTTCTCGACGAGCTGTACTTAGTATAGCTGGATAATTTCCCTCTTGTTATTTAGTTTTATACAGAACGAATTCGGGAAAATGAATCCTGAAGAACTTGTACATACAGAAAAAAGTTGGTAGTTGAAGTGAATATAAGAGAACTACACTCAACTTTCATGGTATAGTTGCCTTAACTTTATTGAGCAATGTTGTGCTTGTAGGAGATAGCTGGTAATTCGTCGAATTAGTTGAGGTGCACACAAACTGGTCCGAACATCATTTTTATATATAAAAAAAGTTCAAAACTTGACAGAAGTTTAATTTGGGATGAGGGTAAAAGAGTAAAGAGATTTTGCTTTTCCCTTTTTCACTTAGGGCTCATTTGTTTGCACTTAATGGAGGTCTGAATTTGAATGGTTCAAACTTCAAACGTGCATTTGTTTTTTATTAAGGTTTAACGAGAAAATTTGGCTATTAAGCCTTTTTTAGTTTGCATTTAGCAAAATGTCCAACCCTCTTCAAGTTTTTAATTTGCAAAATGACCTACTTTTATTTTCTCATTTATCGGACAGATAATAGATTTGTTTGTGTATCTGTCGGACAGATAATCAATTTGTTGTATTGACTGTCGGACAAATAATAAATCTGTCTTAAAAATGGGTCATCTCACAAAATAAAAAAACTTATGATCCATTTAATTAAATAATAGACTTAAAAGGTCTATTTAACAGAATTTCGGTTTTAACTCTTAATAGATCTGAATAGGTGTTAAATCATTCAGATCTATAATCAAGTCTTAATAGGTCCGAAGAGGTATTCTGGTGTTGGATAATATTCACCACCACTCTATTCATAACATCAGTCACCACCACTAACCACGTTAACCTCCACCACCATCGACAATAAATATCGCTATCAACCACTATTGTCAACCGCGACCACACCTACTACCTCTATTATTCTAATTATATTCACCGCCATCAACAACACCACCATCATCAACCACTATCGACCAATCTCTAATATCGACTAACTCATCTATCACAACTAACACCACCGCTAACTACTACTTATACATCACAACCTTCACACATTCTTCGGCAGCCACCACCATTGTCACTATTAACGGCACCTCTATCATCACTTCAACCACTACGTTCGCTACAATTTGTTTCTACTAACAACCATCTCCACCATCACAACTAACAACATTTACAACTAGCACCAACACATTATCAAACCATCATGCATTCATTTTTAAGCCACCACAATTAACACTTCCAACTACTAATATCAAGCAACGTCACATCACAACTACCACCACTACCACTATCAACCACCACCATCATAATAGTTACTACAATACCAACCATCACAACTATCACCACCAACAGTACTAATCACTAACATCAATCATTATCACTGCAACCACCATTATAAACCATCTATACTATCACTAACAAACATAAATATTTTTTTTCAATCAAATAATAATTTTATTGTATTAAATTACATACTTTTCGGATATATAATTAGCTTTTTATTTGAATTGTATTTTTTTATTTTATTATATACATAAATAATTTTTTTTTGCACATTCAGATGTTAAAAAAAAAAACAGTCTTAATCATTCAATTTTCAAATCCAAAGATAATATCTTAATCATTCAAATGTACATTCAGATTTAGACATCTGAATCTTAAAAAAGAATGCAGCCTTAGTCAAAAGTTAGTACTCCCTCTGTTTCAAAAAGAATGACATACTTTCCTTTTTAGTTCATTTAAAAAAGAATGACTTCTTTCCATTTTTAGCAATTTTTTACTTTTAACTTTCCACATGACAAACTTAAGATCACAGGATTAAAGTATCTTTTATTTAAGACTACAAGATTTAAAAGTTTTCTTTATTTTCTTAAATTTCGTGTAAAGTCAAATCAAGTCATTCTTTTTGAAACGGAGGGAGTATTAAATTGGCAAGTGAAGTTAATTTCAAGAATTCAATATTGGAGCTTTCTCAAAATAAAAATAGATTTTTTGTCGTTGAAAACAAAAAAGGGGAATGTACTAGTTAACAAAGTGGACCAAAAAAGGACAACACATCATTTTCCCCTTACAAAAGTGGGCTAATAATAAAACAATCAAACTCTCATTGTGGTACCACAAATTGTCTTGATGGGATGATAAGTACGTATTCATCTTCAACTAAAAATTTGGGGTTTAGATAAATTCGACAGGATGTAATAAAGCTTTTACTATGCGTAACATTTGAGAAAAGATTTCACCATAAGAATATATTATTATATGTAGTTTTACTTTGCATTTCTGTCAGAGATTGTTTTCAAGATTTAGACATGTTATCGTCTGCTCACATGCCAACAACTTAATCGGGTATTTCAAGACTTAAAAATAAACTTATTTTTTTAGGAAGTGTTTTGCGTTCAAAGTGAAACTTTCCTATATGCATGTAGATTAGTCGGATCTGAATATAAATATCAGACACCATTAAATAGAAGAAAAAGAATCTCTTTTTGTTAGTCCCTCCGTCTCTTTTTAATTGCTTCCTTCATTTTTTATGAATCTATTTGATTAAGTTTCAGAGCTAAATTAAATTAGATTGATTTAATTTTTTAAATTAAAATTTAGATATTCAAAAACTACATAAATGGTATTATAAATTGTAATTTTTCTTTTATCAATTTAACTAAGAAATATATATTAAAATATTAATTAAAATTTATATTGTTTGACTCTACAAAAATGAAAAGCAAGCAATTAAAAAGAAATAAAGAGAGTATGATATTTTTATATTTGCTTATTCTTCCACCGGAAAAAGAAGACGCTAGTCAACTCCAAAACAAAAACATACTTAATATATTTTCACCAAATGGGATCTAGGGGGGTGAGTGTACGCAGTCCATATCACTATCTCAGAGGTGAAATAGTGAGACTGTTTTTAATAGATTTTCGGCTCAAGATAAGACAATCTAGACAAGAAATAACAAAAGAACAAGATACAACAAAAATTACCACACCCAATAATATTATAGATAAAATTCACCAAATAATATAACAAACAATATAACATTCTGAAATGATACCAATACGATAACTACTAAAATGGATAACTAGTCCTACTCCAAAAAGTTTGGAAATACCCTCTTCTTTTACTGTTCACAGGTCCAATCATGTACAATAATTATCTATAACAATATTTTTACTATAACGAACTATGTTTTATGTGAAATCAATATTTCAAGTAGGAAAAATCTTTTTGGCTATAATGGAAAAAAAATTATGTTCGCACTTAATTTTTAGATTTTTTTGCCCTTTTATGATAGAATCTAAATAGGGTTATAAAAGTTTTTTTATAATTGTGACCAAATTTGGGTCAAAAATTGTGGTCATTTAGCACTTCCCAAGTAATGATTTTTCCACTAGATATTTGTATTCAAATTGAAGTTTGACTATATTCGAAGGTTCAATACTAAATTTGAATGACGCACTGTAGGGCGTATTCATTTTAAAGAACTCGAACATGATATTTTTATTAAGAATAAAAGATTCACAATTATCCCACACCAATTCACGTCGCATGTTTCAAATTATTAACCCCTGAGTGGTAGCTTGGTTGGTAAAGGCCTGAGGACAAAGTCCTTCAGGTCGCTAGTTCGAGCCCTAGCAGGGCCACTGGAGGCATTACAAATCGGCCGCGTCTCCAGGGCCCCGTGTAACTAATCATGGTGGACCCGCCTTGAAATAGCGGGACCCGATGAATACAGCTAGTCGGGTTCCAAAGCGACACCCAAAAACCACCGGAAAAAAAAATATTTCAAATTATTAAATTCTAAGGATAATTTCAATATGTACCCATTTTTTGTTGAACATGTGTACAAGCAAAATTACGTGATCAAAACTAATTATGATGAAATGTTTGTTATAACAAAAATAAGCATATTCCAGAAAATTCATTTTCTATCACTTTACGTAGTGTAGACGAAAACGTAAATTGACAAAATTTTATACTAACAAGGAAAATCAAATTAAGAAAAAAAAATCCCAACTTTTATATAAAAATTATTTTGTGACAGAAATGAGGAGTAAGTCACTATAATTGTCTTAATTTGCAATCTTACTCATATTAATATATTTCCGTGATGAAGAGATATATCTTCAACTACTAGTCAAAATTCATATAATTTGACCGTCAAAAAATAAAAATATGACAAGCATAAGAAAAGTCAATAAATTATATTACTCTAATACTTCACCTATTTTATTTATTTAATTCTCTTATTAAAAATAGTTATTTCAATTTACTTCTATAATTTGAAAAATAAAATAAATATTATATTTTTTCCAGTATTAATTTCTATTATTAAATGTCCATATACAACAACAACAAAAAAAAATTCAGTGTATTTTCATGTAGTGGGGTTTGGGTCGGGTAAAATATACGCAGTTCATACCACTACATTTGAAGAAGTAGAGCGATTGTTTCCGATCAACCTCTGGCTCAAGACAAAGAATAATAAATAGAGTCGTAATAAAGCATGAAATAACAGAAATAAGACACTATAGAGTAATATCCTACACTAACGAACCAAAGACACTCACCACCCCATACCCTCCTACTATTAGCTCTAATCTATGGACAAAACCCCAAGACTATCAGCTCGACTATCTCAAAGCTCTCCTAACTATCGGCTACGACTCAAATTTATTTATTTTAAATATAATTAATAATATTAATTGAGCAAAATTAATCAAAAATCTAGAAAATAGAATAGAGGAAGTACTAGTAGGGGTGTGTAAAAATCGAACCGATCAATAAATCGAACCAATAAAAATATTATTGGTTTATTTTTATTGGGTTATTGAGTTAACGATTTTTTAATGGTTTTATAAAAAATATTTATTGGGTTATTGGTTCGATTTGATTTTTTCTTATTGGGTTATTAAATAAACCGATAACCCTATAAGAATATTTCAAATTACACTTTATCCCTACTTTTATACATATATATATATATATAAAACCTACCCTATATTTCTCTTTCATTTCTATTAACCTATTCAAATTTGAAGATTTTTGTAAAATCACATCATATAGGATTTTTGCTGCAATTAAGATTTCGTTTCTTTTCTTGTTAGTTGTTATTATTTTTTATTGGTTAAATTGAAAATCGAACCGTTAAGGGTTAAAAATCGATAAAAATATCTTATTAATTTAATTATTGATTTTACATATTTAAAATCGATAACTAATAAACTAAATTGATAATGCATAAAATTACTAGTAATTGAATTAACTTGGTCAAAGAAAAATTTTAATTTTCGAAACAATAAAATGTCACGTAAATCGAGACAGAGATGGAAAAAATTAAAATTAATGAAACTGAAAAGCTGTTCACGAGTAAGTATAAACTGAATAAAACTAAATTACAACTCAGAACTGACACAAGATTCAGATAAATCTGTATAGTCCAACAAATTTTCCTTAAAAAAACAAACATCAATTGAACAAAAACCATGTCAACAATCTTGAAAAATCACAAATTTATTACTTTCTTGTTCCTTTTACAGTTCTTGATATGTCAAATTCATGGGATTAAATCACCATTTCATCCAAAAGATGTTTTGCCATTATTACCAAGACAAGTTTCTTGGCCTATACTAAATTCCCTTCATAGTGCTGTGGATATTATGCCTAGTTTTGTTGGGGTTGCTTCAATTGAAGGGAATAATACTTTGGAATGGAAAGGTGCTTGCTTTTACAAGAATATTGCTTGGTTGGAGCTGAATAATAAATCTCAAAGTCAATTTGGTGGTGGTACTCTTCATATCAAGGTTTACCTAAATCTATTCTTGCTATTTTCTTGTTCATTGTTTTGTTTTTTCATGTGGGTGTTGGTTGTTTTGTTCAAGTAACTACCTTTTTTGAAAAAAAAAAAGTTAAATTAGGGGTGGTAGGTAGGAGTATGTTCGTAATAGTAGGGAGGAGTGCTTTGTTTATATCTGTGCCTTTGGTGTCTTGTAGCCTCTTGTTCGTGGTATTTTGGTGATGTCTATGATTTCGTATAGCTAGGTTATAGTTTTACTTTGTGGGTGTTTTGTTTCCTTTACTATCTAGCGGTGTGATATTCCTTTTTGTTTGATTATATTTGTTATTGTCCTGAGCTGGGGTCTATAGGAAACAACCTCTCTACTTCAGCTAAGGTAGTGGTATTGACTGCGTACACTTTACCCTCCCCAGACCCCACTTTGTGGGAATACACCAGGTATGTTGTTGTTGTTATTGTAGGGGTAGGGGTAGGGGATTATAAGGTGGGAAATCGAATTCTCACTATGTGAAAGTTCAGATAGTCAACTAATTGAGCTACTAAGATTCTTGAATCCCATACAAGTAGGTAATTGCAATAGCTATTTTTCAAAGTTTTATATTGTTATGTTGTATCTTTAGTTGTTTTGCCTATATAGAAGTTCTTGGACATGTCTCTATTGATTGAGTTCAATCTTATTGGGACTGAGGTGGATCCAAGATTTGAAGTTTATGGATTCCTAGCTACCTCAAGTTAATATACAGTCATAATTGGGTTCACAGTCAAATATTTAGGGTGTGTTTGGTAGGAAGGAAAATGTTTTCGTTGAAAATGTTTCTTTTTATTTTTTTTGGAAAATAAGTGGATTTCTTACTTAGTTGTAGTATTTGGTTAATTTGTTGTTGTTACACTTTCCCTTCTCTGAATGCTCTGTACTGCTTCCCTTATTAATTGACATGTTTTCTTCACTATCGTATTTTTTTCCGTAAGTACTTTGATTGGTTGCACTTGAGCTGAGGGTCTATCGGAAAAAACTTCTCCCTACCACCACGAGGCAGGGGTAAGGTCTGCGTACGCTCTACCTTTCCTGGACCCCACTTGTGCGATTATACCAGGTATGTTGTTATATTTTTTAGTATTTGGTTAATAAGCAAGAAAACATTATTCCAAGAGCATTTATATATTATATAGCAAAATATTATGGAGGCAGAATGGAATGGGAAGTGGTGGTTCAAGTGTGGGATGGTCAAGGGGTCGGGGGATTGGATGGGTGGAGCGAGTACAATGAATTTGGAAGTCCACTTATCAATTTGTTTTCCATACTTCCATTACAGAACTTTCTTAGTTGTTTTTGTGTTGAGCAGGGGGTCTATTGGAAACAACCTCTCTATCTCACCTTTGAGGTAGTGGTATGGATTGCGTACACTTACCCTCCCCAGAACCCACTTTGTGGGAATATACTGGGTATGTTGTTGTTGTTGACTTCCATTAGAGAAGTCATTTTCCTTGAGGAAATGTTTTCCGAACATTTTGACCAGCCAAACATAAGAAAATTGGAAAACATATCTCCATAACAAACACACCCTTAGCGGATTTCTTAATATACATACATGGATTCGGAAGAAGCTATTGGGATTTACGTGAACCCATAAATAGTAGATACTGTAGATTTGCCTCTGTTTGGGAATGTAGTTTAGTGCACTTCAGTTTTGTTCCTTTTGTAAGAGGTAAAGATTACTTCCCGACTCTCAGCCACTTGTTAGAAGGAAGTGCAGCTTCATTGTTGGGTCTGAAACATGAATTTTTCCTTGTGTTTAGTATTTTTCGATAAGGATTAGTTGTTAGTGTTACACTTAGGTATGATGTTTAACCAATAGTATTCTAGTCCGGTTAGAAACTTGTATAAATATGAGATCCTCTTGATTTAGAGAAGAGAATGAATAATTTGCCTTGAAATACAAATTATGTACTAGTATTGGTATTGAATGGGCCCAAATGAAGCGGAACGGATATAGAGGATTCATATAGCTGAATTCAATCAGCTCAGATTGTGGCATAGTTGATTGACTTCATTGATTGCGCTTAGTATATAACAAGGAGTATTAATCGAGGTGATTCGCAGCTTGTCCTGAATATCTTTGCTATTAGATACTCGATTGTTTTAGCTTCTAGATAGTTGGGAAGAAAAATGGGTGGAAGTAAACTCGATCTCGGTTCCTTGCTCTACTCCTCTTCATGGGAGACACTAAGGGGTTGTTTGGGGTGAGGGACCAGGGATAACAATTCCGGGATAAAATGTAGGATTATTTTATCCCGTGTTTGGTTAGGGGTATCAGTTAGTCCCGAAATTATTTATCCCACCATTTGTACTGCTATGACGGAATACGTTATCCCATATATATTGTGGGATAACTAATCCCATAGGATATCCCAGACTATAGGATACCGTTGTCTATCCCATTCCCTGCACCAATCAACCTCGAAAAGTTGAGTTGTATCTGACTAACATTAAACTGAAACTTATCCGCGTGCTGCGGACGAGAGGTGTCTTTTTACAGAATCCCAGTCCTTGTGTTGACTATGTATGTTACTAAAATTTTAGTTGAAATTGTAGCTCAGCAATGTTAGAAACATTTGGTAGGCAAAATCTGTGTGCGTTGTTGATAGTGCTTTTTGTTTTTGGCGTAGTATTTGGGATAGATTGTTGATGAAGATCATAAAGTGTATTTTTCTACCTGCTTTATTTTTATTTTTAAGCCTTCTTTTTGAATGCTTGATGGAAAGAGTACCCATTTTAATGTCAATGCTTTATCAGTGGGATTCTTTTACTTCTCCATATGTCAATGCTGGTATCCAAATTAAAATATTTTGCAGGTAAGCAATGCACACAGTTGGACATGTATAGACCTTTATGTCTTTGCAACCCCATATCGTGTAACATGGGACTACTACGTATTGGCTCGTTCGCATACTCTTGAAATTAAAGAGTGGGAGTCTCAGGCTGAGTTAGAATACGTGAGTCCCAATCCTTACTTAGATGAAGCTACAAGAGTACTAATTTAAGCATAATTTATGATACTAATGGAATAAAATTGAAACAGGTCAAACATAAAGGTATCTCGATTTTCCTAATGCAAGCGGGAATGTTAGGAACCCTTTCAGCACTATGGGATGTTCTACCTTTGTTCACGAACACTGGGTGGGGTGAGAACTCAAATATTGGTTTTCTCAAGAAACATATGGGTGCTTCATTTGAAAAACGTCCGCTGCCATGGGTCACCAATCTTACTACTGATGACATACATTCTGGAGATTTTCTTGCAATATCAAAAATTAGAGGTCGCTGGGGTGGTTTTGAGACTTTAGAGAAATGGGTATCTGGAGCTTATGCTGGCCATTCTGCTGTTTGCTTGAGAGACGCCGAAGGAAAACTATGGGTTGGTGAATCTGGAAATGAGAACGATAAGGTAGTGTTCTAAACTATTTTATTTCCGCATTATGATACTCTTAGGTGTTTGCTCTTTCTTTTCTTGGGGAGCAAGGGGCATAGTCTGCTACACAATAAAGAACGTGAAGATTAAAAGGGGAATGGAGACAAAGTAATAAGGAGCATTGACAGCGAATCCACCTTTTAGGGAATAAAGGGCTCTATCCCAAATGAAGTAAAAAGAAAGAGATAAAAGTGATACGTATTGGAACAATTAACTAAAGTATTAGAGTGATATTCAAATCAGCAAACTTGAGAAAGGAAACGTCGTAAGTTTGTGATTGTGGTCTTGCAAGTGATGCTTTCTGTAGTGTGTAAATCTTAGATATTAGTGTGACTATTACAATGTAGACTTCAAATCACGTTATATGAGTATCATATTAAAAAGTATGATCCCTGGTCAACACTTGTATTAACTTAAAGTACAACTAATTAGGTAGCAACTTTTGAGCATGCAGCAGACACAACACAATATTCCAAGGCGTTAACCACTTCTGAGGCTGGTCCGTAGATTGTAGTTCTGGAAATTCGACTCTGCCCAAACACCTTGGGGGAGGTGGGGAGGTTGAAGAAATAAGGAAAACTTTAAGCATGAATGGCCATATTTTTTTAGCAACATTGTCTCTGTACCATATTTGCACCAATTTTATTCTTCACATTTCCTTTCAGGGTGAAGATGTTATTGCTTTATTGCCATGGGAAGAGTGGTGGGAGTTTGAGCTGACAAAAGACAACTCCAATCCACATATCGCATTGCTCCCTCTGCATCCTAACCTTCGTGCCAAGTTTAATGAAACTGCTGCTTGGGAATATGCAAAAAGCATGGTCGGCATGCCTTATGGTTACCACAACTTAATATTTAGCTGGATAGACACAATTGATGGAAATTACCCCTCACCGTTGGATGCTAATCTGGTAAATGCATATTATTTCATATTACAGTCTTGCCAATTTTTGTGCTTACAATATCATTTTGATGCTCATTTCTCTCATACGGTCCTCTACTTCCTGATTCCTCTGGTTTGTGGCTGTAGTTAGCTATTTTTTGCTGAATTATGTCCTAACAAATAAACAAAATAACTTCAAAGTGAAGGTAACATAGACACCAGTGTATTTAGTTGCTCAACCAGTGAAATAATATTTTTGGCACATTAAGTGAATTTGTGTAAAAGCATGCATTTCACATGCAGCCAATTCAGCTGCAGGTTCCATATATCCAACAATTTCAAGATTGCCATAAGGGTAAATCCGTTTGACTTTTAACTTGACGGTATCATCAATTTCTTTTCATGGAGCTTCTTTTGACTGCTCTAACATTCTATTACGAGTCAAGTGTTTCATAAAACCTCCACACAGCATGCATGTGTGCTTAAGCAGTGAATATATGATAGGTTAGCATCTCATGAAAGCTGAAATGGTATTTGTTTTGGTGAATTGGAAAGAACCTTGAAGCACCATAGAGTCATGAATGCGCTTGAAGTTACTTTATGTGATATCCTATTAATATGAGAGAGACAATTGAAATCAGAAATTTAGAAGGATGAAGGACGAGGGATGGGAAGAGATGATGATGGCATTAAGCAAGTCGAAATGACAGGCATTTAAGATAAAGTGGGTAATGTAGAACTTGGTTTTTGTGCATTGAATAGCTGCTACTGTATTCCTGCAAATTTGGAACTGCCAGAGTGGCCTTACTACCACGGTCCACAGTGATTCTGTCGTTTGTCGATCTCCTATTCGTATTTTAAAGAAAAATAACAAAAAAAATTCTGCAAATTAAAAATTACCATGTAATTTTCTGAATTGTTCCAGACCCAGTTGCGGGATTTCACTAGGTATGTAGCTGCTGATGTTTTAGTGATGCATGGTGCAGGTTGCTTCTGTCATGACTGTTTGGAACCATCTACAGCCTGCATATGCGTCTAACATGTGGAATGAAGCCTTGAACAAGCGACTCGGAACTAAGGTTATGTTTTTGTATGATCACATTCGTGAGATGCTTCTGTTTGTTGAGATAAAAATAGTAGACTAAACACTATTAAAGCAAACGATTGAGTAACTAAATTAAAGATCAGAATATTGTATATAAAAAGGTTGATGACATAAAACTGCTGTTGCGCTGAAAATATTCTCTGCTTTGTTAACTCTCAGATACTTCAAGCAAAACTGGTAAGTTAGTGTATCTTCTATCATGGACTTGTTCTATATTAGTTCTGCATGCTGATCCGTTTTGTTCCATGCAGAACCTTAGTCTTGCTGATGTTCTTGTGGAAGTTGAAAAGCGTGGATCCTCTTTTGCCAAATTGTTGGCTATTCCAGAACAGGATGATTGGGTTTATAGTGATGGAAAGTCAACATCATGTATTGCTTTTATTCTTGAAATGTATAAGGAAGCAGGATTATTTGGTGAACTTGCAAGCTCAATTCAGGTTACCGAATTCACGGTGAGTTTGTATTCTTTATTTTCCACTTTTCAGTTTGTTTCCAGGGCATTTGCATGGTATTTACTTAGATGAATCTGAAACTGCTTACCTTTCAATTTCTGAATGCCTAAAAATGTGAAAGTTAGGAGTCAATTTTAATCCAGAAGTATTTCAATTCTTGGAAAGTTATCCAATCGTCTTATCTTAAAATTACTTCTAGTTGTGAAACTGTTGCATCAACCTTTTGACTTTTATCATTGCGCAAAAGAAAACTACAGTCCTTGCACTACTTTTTTTTGTTGAACACTCAGCCTGGTGGTTCATCTCATCGAAAGCACATGAAAAGTAAAGTATTTATTGCTGGATGTACAGATTAAAGATGCTTACTCTCTCAAGTTTTTCGAAAACAATTCAAGCCGATTGCCAAAGTGGTGCAATGCAGATGATAATGTGGACCTTCCGTTCTGTCAAATTCGAGGGAAGTATCGGATGGAATTACCTGAATACAACACTATGGATCTGTACCCCTACATGAATGAAAAATGTCCATCTATGCCTCCAAAATATTACAGACCAGAAGGTTGTTGACTAGGGGTTTTCCCATCTTCCTCGTAGTTCTCAGAGGTTAGCAGCATATAGTTTTTCACTCATCAGTTCTCTTAGGTTGTTGTACTATGCCTTAGGATGGTTGCTGATGGCTATATATATATTGCTCTTATCTAAGAGTTTGTACAAAGTTTGGTCTTACTGTATGTCCTGATCAATGTTGCACAGGCCAAAACGTTAGCTTGATAAGTTCGACATTTTAATTTAGATTTATATTTAACGAGCTTGGGATAAATGAATCCCAAAAGAACTTGTACATATGGAAATGGTATTCAAAGTGAATGTTTGTTATTTTTTCTGCCTTCAAAACTTTAGACATACACTCAACTTTCTATTGTAAAGTTATTTTAATGCTGAAGTCAAGATTTTGAAAAATTACCAACGAATCAAATTACATAGCATAAATGAACTAACAAGTACTAAAATATGCTTATGAAAAATTCCATCTTTCTCATCCAACTTTCAGAAAAGAAAAGTTGTATTACTTTAGGCTTCATCAGAAAAAAGTGTGTATAATTTTTTAGCCATAATAGCCAGTATTATCAAAGGCGTGCTTAAGCCTTGAAGCGAGGCTCAAAACACAATGAGCGCTTCAGTGTCGTCATCAAGGCTCTAAGTCTTACTTTTTATTGCAAATGAGGGTAATCCTAAAGATGCGGCACTAAACAATTGATATTTCATTTTATTATTATCTGTTTTAATTTCTTAGTCCATATATTTGTTATTCATGGTTATGGTAATTAATTTGGACTACTTGTTCATATTTGTTAATCTTTTTCTCCATTTGCACCATTTTTCATTAAAGCCTGGACATTATTTGCACTTAAAGCCTCAAAGGGCCTGAGCTATTTTGTGCTTTTTTGCTTTTGATAACACTAGTAATAGCTAAATCTAGAGAATAGGATAATTGTGCTTATGCATGTTTGAACTTCCAATTTCTCACATTTAATTTTTAGCCCTTAATTTCTGAATATAAAGTTCTTAGAAATTTGGCTGGATGTCAAGCCTTAATGTGTACATTTTTTTACATGAACACATCATAATATAGGGAGTATATTCCCCTTAGGAGATTGCACATTTGATGTCAATTCCAGTCTAGATATTTTTAGTAACCTTTTCATAGCAATATTTCATAATATGGAGTTATAGGTTTGCAAAACTCTGCTCTTGGAGAAGCATGTGTGATTGAACTATAGAGGTTTCCTGGGAACTATTTCAATGGGAAGTCCTTGAGTTGGTACTGGCATTGGGTCCCTGCTGAAGAAATCGTCCGTACAGCAAAGCTTCCATGTGAAATGTGTTACTAGGTAATGGATTGTGACTAAAGTTTCAATCTTTGCAAACTCGTATCCAGGGCATATACGGGATCCCCTTCCGAATGGAACAAAGTTGTAAGGAGGCAAAGATGTTGTGTTCTCAAATCGTGATGGATCGAATTTCTCTGGTTCTTGGAATATGTTGCTATCCATGTGTGTTTTAGCCATTATCCTGAATATCTGTGCGCAGCCATTAAGCAGTGGTTAAATGTGGGTTAGGCCAATCAGAAAAGATTGAGTACCACGAAAATTAACAGGTAGGAGAATTGAAGATCAAAGATGGGATCTTTTGTCTTACTTGCCATCCTTTTGGAATGACGTAGCCTCCGTACTGAATGTCTTTTACAGTCTGCCTAAAGCCTCCGAAAATGGGAGGGAACGTTCTCATTGTCTCCATTGCCACTCTCCAGGTGTACTTCATCTTGCCAAGGTCTTCCCAAGTTAGGCTCTCTCCAAATGACTTGCTATGTGCTATCTCCTCTTGTTCTGCGTTTTCCACAATCTTATTTAGAAACCCGAAAGGTAGAGCGACTCTAGTCGGAATGAAATTCAGAGAGGTTTTACCTTTAAGGACAGCTTCATGAACATTTGGATTCTTTGCTAAAACTCTTACGATGAAAGTTATCAAGACGGATGAAGTGTCATATCCAGCTGCCATTATGAGCATGACATTGTGAATGATCTCATTTTCAGATAGGACTTCTTGATTGTTCTCTCCAAGAATACCGAGCAAGCAAGTGATGAGGTCCTGGTGGGATGAAGCTGAGTTGTTAAACTCATGGAGTTTCTCAGAAATAAGTTGTTTCAGCATCTTCTGGATATCTTTGCTTGCCTCGAGGCTCCGGTTGAAGCGCGTAAAAGGCAAGTTTATAGGGATTGACCAGAACCCTTCTATCATCGCCTGGAAATAATGAACCATTTGGTCTCTTTGAGCTCCATCTTCAAGCCCGAAAAGGAGAGAACAAATGATGTTGAAGGTAAGCGTTTTCATCAAAGGTAATACCTATCATCAACCCGATACAAAAAAGTTAGTTGTTAATGTCTAAGATTACATGCAAGAATAGTGGGGTGTGGGGGGTTGTTTCCATGAAAGGGCAGCCCGGTGCACTAAAACTACCACTATGCGCGGTGTCCAGGGAAGGGCCCCACCACAAGGGTGTATTGTACGCAGCCTTACCTTGCATTTCTGCCAGAGGCTGTTTCCAAGGCTTGAACCCATGACCTCCTTGTCACATGGCAGCAACTTTACTAGTTACTCCGAGGCTCCCCTCCGGGGTTGTTTCCATGACAAACCTTAATTATTCGATTGTCTTTCCAGTAAGTCTCGAGGTGGTTTCTGACTTCTTGTTCCATCTTTCCAACATAAAGCTTCAGTCTATCTGGCTTCAGGAATGATTCCAGGGCATCTCTAACCCGTCTATGATCTTCACCATTGAGTTCCAGAAAGGCAACGATCGCCCAGAATCATCTTAACTGATTGTGTCTGCTGGTTAGTAAGGACAGCGTCGTCGCTGCTAAATACAAACTTGTTAGCAGCCTGTCCATAAATGAATACAGTGGGCTTGCCAAAGAGGCTTAGCTTTGAGACAGGACCATATTTTTGTACTCTTTCTTCAAGCCATTTCTCTGCTGTGTTGGCTCTCATTGCCCTTAGCATCCCGAGGCTTTGACCGATGATTGGAAATCCAAGGGAACCCGGTGGAACCCTCTTCGATGATCCTCTTCTCCGAACAAGGAGGAGGAATACCGGGAGTAGTACTAGGAAAATCGTTACTATAATGTTCATGATTGAAGATACGAAGGTAATAATGAGCTTAGAAGTAGAAGGATTTTATGTAATCTTCTTGTGTTGTGACGTAGCACCTTTTATCAATCATTTTAGCTAAAATGACACCTTTGACGTGGGCTCCATTTTATGTAATAAAGGTGGCGTCGGCATAAAAGGGTGACAAAAATACGCTAAAATTGAGTTCAGGGGGTAATAAAACTCCTGTGAAGTTGGAGTGTATCGTAGCAACTTTGATCATAGTTCGAGGGAGTACTGGATGCTTATCTCATACTTTTCCGTTGATTGTGGTATGCCAAGTCTAGGTATACCAAACTATACTTTCCAGTGATTGTGGTATGTGCCACATCTAGATACACCAAACTATACTTTCCGAGTAAAGCATCTAGTACCCCCGAACTATGATCAAGTTTGCTACGACACACTCCAACTTCACCGGGGTCTTATTATTCCCCTGAACTCAATTTTAACGTATTTTTTCACCTTTTTGTGCTGACGTAGCACCTTTTGTCAATCATTTTAGTTGACGTGGACCTCATTTTATGTAATAATGGTGGCATCAGCACAAAAGGGTGACAAAAATATGCTAAAATTGAGTTCACGGGATAATAAGATTCCTTTGAAGTTGGAGTGTGTTGTAGTAACTTTGATCATAGTTCGAGGGATTACTGGATGCTTATCTCATACCAAATCTAGACATACCAAACTATACTTTCCAGTGATTGTGGTATTTGTCACATCTAGATATACCAAAACTATACTTAAATAGGACAGTTGTGCTTTGGCTTTTATTAAAAACTAATTTAGTACCAGCGCGATGCACGAAAGTTGTTATTATTTGATCAATTGTGAATTTAAATTATTTTATCAATGTTTCAAATTAAAAGAATCCATCACTACTTTAAAATTTTACTATTCATTAATGAAGTTTATAATTTTCAATAAATTTTGTGAGCATTTAAAAATCATTATCCTTTCATTCATCTAAAAAGTAAAAATACATATTGTCTTCGTTTAAACTAATTTTAAGTCCCTAAAGTAACAAAACATACACACGAAAAAAATAATAATCTAAAGGTGAAGCAAAATGCATAACAAACAATCAAGCGAAATATACTTTTTACATTTAAAATTCAACTTTATGTTGTTCTTTATTTCAACTAATCATATTTTATCTGTTCATATTTTGTTAATGTTATTAATCATCACTTATTACTGATAACATGACTCATTAACTGTACCTTATCTAAAATAAAGTACACTAACAAAAGGTATTAACTACTACAACTTCAATTAGAGCATCTTATGAAAATATAAAACTTGACTTGCAATATATATATATATATATATATATATATATATATATATATATATATGAAATGAGGGGAAATGAATATAAGAGATGACATTATATACCCAATGTTAATTTTTCAACTTGCACAATTTAAAAATTGTTCAAAATAAATTAACTAATGATATTTAGTATTGGCATGAGCAAAAACCTTAGTATAGTAGAAGGTGTTAAATATTGTCGAAAAATTCTTTTATATATTCTTCATTTTCCTCGATCTTTTGTGTGGTTCTTTCTTTGTGACATAATATTCACTCTGTAACATATAATATTCAATATCAAATGTATATCTCTATCTATAGATTTTATTTATTTATATCTACCATATAATTAAACAAATAAAATAAGAAGATAAATAGCATTTAACCAATAAAGTATGAAGCATGAATGAAATTATACTATGAATTTATTATTTTAAAAAATTACAACAATATTTCTTTTGCTAGTCTTATCTTTACTTTAACGTTGTGTTTTACCCCTCTCAGGTCCTTTCCAATACTTGTTCGTTTAATGTACCTTTGACGTTGATATCCGTGCCTACTTTACCGCAGCTACTAAGAGTGTACATAGGTTGGGTTGGTTTGATTTTTTATTGAATAAAAATCAAACCAATTTTGTCGGTTTATTAAAACTATAAACCAAATCAAACCAACATAAAATCAGTTTTTTTAGGTTTAGATCTTAGTCGGTTCTTTCGGATTTTTCGATTTTTTTGGGTTTTTTTTTATAATCCTTATTTTTTACAATTATATCGTGATTGAAAACTAGATCAATTATGTTTTCACTCATGTGCTAATGAAAAAACTCAATTATGAAAAGTTGAGGAGCGAAAAAATCTCTTGAAACTAAAAAGTAAGATAAAGAGTGAAAAGTGTCGGTTTTAAGTTTATATTGGGTTTTGGATTATTTTATTAGCAATTAATGGACAAATATTACAACTTAATATATATATACACACACACCTACTTTCTAAATATTGGAAATTAATAAAACTAATTGAAAAAGTATTTAAAAAGTAGATTATAATTAATATTTTATGTATAAAAAGTTAAATTATATATATGCATATATATACATACATATATATATATATATATATATATATATTATGTCGGTTTGATTTGAGTTCGATTTGACTTTTTTTTTTGTTAACACCAAACCAAACAAAAAATGATTGTTTTTTTTTCAAACGCCAAACCATCCAAACCAAATCAAACCATAAGTCGGTTTTTTTTCTCGGTTTGGTTTGGTTTGACTTGACAGTTTGATCTGTACACCCCTAGCAACTACCATGATCATAGTTGTTCCCACTGGAATCAAAATCTTTAGGTGGATCGCTACCATGTGGGGGGTTCGATACAATACAAAACACCCATGCTATTTGTTGCAGGGTTCATTTTTTTATCCACCATAATATACAAACATAGGAACATAAAGGCTTGCTTCTTCGCGAATATCACAATCCATATCGATCTTGTTTGTGTTTTTCTCAAGGTTGATTTTTCATATAATAGTTATTTTCTAAGAAAGTCACCATTTTTCTTGATTCCAATTATTTACAAGAAAGAAAGTGACTTTCTGATGTAATAATTATTAGTTGAGTCATCATAAGAATGGAGTAACTGAAAAAGTTGTTGTCATGTGATCAGGAGGTCACGGGTTCAAGTATTGGAAACAGTCTCTGACAGAAATATAAGGTAAGACTGCGTACAATACACCCTTATGGTGGGGCCCCTTTCCCGGACCCTACGCATAGCAGGAGTTTTAGTGTATCGGGTTGTCCCTTTTTTCATCATATCACACATGGAGGCAACACTTAGAGTTGTGAAGTATGTTAAGAATTGACCTGATCAGGGCGTGCCACTGTCTAGTGATACAAATGATAGAGCGATTGCGTATTATGATGCAGGCTGGGCATCCTGTCCTGTCCATAAACTAGAAGGTCTGTAATTGGCTATTTTGTGAAGGTTGGAGAATCAATAGTACCATCCTGAAAGTCAAAGAAACAAACTTTTGTTTCTAAGAGCTCAGCTGAGGCAGAATTTAGACAGTAGTAACAGCAGAATTGATATGAATTTAAAAGTCTTGCACCAGTAATAACAGAGTTGATATGGATTCTAGGTCTGAAGAAAGAAGTTGGATGTGAAGTGATGCTACATGTAGATGTATTCAGTGATAGCGAGTCTGCTTTACAAACAACAACAAATCCAATATATCATGAGAAGGCAAAACACATTGACATTGATTGCTTCTTTATCAGAAAAAAAAATTGTCCAAGGGATAATCAGGACTCATTATATTGCAACTCAAGATCAACCTGCAGACATGCTAACTAAGGAGCTGACATAGCACAACAAGTTCATCTTAATGCCAAGTTAGGAATTTATGACATCTTCACACCTTCCTAACTTAAGGGGGAATGTCGAATATACGAAGAATGCAGCAGAACAAAGAAGAAACAAAGTAGACTAATTTCCATTTTTCTGTTTTAACTGTTTTCCAGTTAGTTACATGAACTGTATAAACTGTTAGTTAGTTAGTTGGTTAGCTCATAAACATGTCTACTCTTCTATCTCTAATGATCCTTCTCTCTACACTTCTTTATTCTTCTTCCTTCTGAATCTGTACTTATTCTTCTTCTACAAGAAGCTTACTACTATCTAGCTCAATTACACATAATATCAATTGGGGCCAAGTTAAACGATATATATATATATATATCTTTTAATTTATTTTTTCTTGCCTGGCTTGCATGACAATGACGTGGCGCTGACTTAGGGGCGAATGTATTACACTCCCCATTGTGAGAATGAAATTACATTTTTGGGATAGCATATAATTCATGCGAAAGACTTAAAATATTTTATTATATAATTAATAATTACTATTTGAAAAGTAATATAAATCAGAATAATTAATAATTGTAAATATTTTTTAAAAAAACATAAAAATTTTTAAAAAATATTTGATTGCCTCGAAATTATATGAGTGTCATATTAACAGCTCAAAATATTCTTATATAAATTTTATTAATCTAAATATAATAATATATGCTTAACTATGGATTTATCAACCAAACAAATAAAAGTTTTAATTAAATGATAAAATTTTACATAACGTAAAATTTTCAAAGATGAATTTTGGGCCCATGCGTAGCACAGCTTAGCCAACTAGTTATTATTATATCAATAAGCAGGCACGTCTACTATATGCCTGCTTGTGCTTCTTGCTTCAGCTGCTTCAATCGTAATTTTATTATATTATTCTAATTAATTACTATAAGTTATTTAAGTATTTAAAAATTTATAATATTAAATAAAAATATAAAATAATCGACATGCTTACTTGTGTTGCCTGGTTCAGCTGCTTCAACCGTAATTTGATTATATTACCCCAAATTAATTACTATAGGTTATTTAAGTATTAAAAAATTATAATATTTAATAAAAAATATAAAATTGACAAAAAATAATAAATTAATTTTTGATTTTTTAAATTAACTTGATGTCTTATATGATGCCTATTTATGCTTTTTTCACAATTATTTTTTAAAGTAACTTTATTATATCACTTCTAATTAGTTATTATAAGTCATTTAAGACACGAGTTCTTCGCTGTTTCAATCGTGATTTTACTATACCACCTCTAATTAATTATTACGATCGTATTAAAAAATTAATAATATTTCATAAAATAGACACAAAATGATATGTCGACATAAAATATTTGATTAACTATCAAAATTATATTACTACCACATAAGTTAACTTTTAAAATTATATTAGTATCACTTAAATTGAAATAAAAGAAATAATATTATAAATCACAAAAATTAAAAATTAAAATTATTTTAATAATTAATTATCAAAATTGTATTTGTGTCACATAAGTGTCTAGTATATGTATAAATGGCGAATGCATTGTCATTTCCCCCCCACAATATTGCCCCCAATTTCGGAGTAACCCGACCCGGCCCAACTCCACTCCTCTCTTCTCTCCTTCTTCGCCGATTTCACTCACTGAAAGACATTTCACGGTAAGTTTCTTCATCTCTGCTTAGTTTCATTGTCAGCAATTTAAATTTCTTTTTCATATTTGTCTCTTTTTATCTTGAAAATGTTTCTACCGCACTATAGGGATCTGCAATTTTATGCTAAGAAGTTATGTGTTTTAGTATTTTTTTTTTCTGGTAATAAACCTGCAACTTATTGGTCAGTTCGAATTTGACATTGAAGATATCCTGGAATCAAGAAGCTAGTTTAGCAATGGAATAGTAAGGCATTGGAAGCAACTGTCTTTGAGCAGCCTTAGTTGTTCCTCATTACGTGATTTTTGCTGGATATAAGAATGAGGATAGTTGGACTGACCGGAGGAATTGCTTCAGGGAAGAGCACTGTCTCCAACCTTTTCAAGGCTCATGGCATACCTGTTGTTGATGCTGACATTGTAGCTCGTGTAACTACTTTTTTCCTCTTGCTTTTCTCATTCTATTTGATTTCGGATAGATTGTTTTTAGTATTATCTTGTGGCTGTAGTGTTATTTTTGTGGATAGCGGTGTTAGTTTATTTTGCATACCGTACTGGTCTATCGCATTTATGTTTTGTGATTGCTATACTGTTATTGGTCCTAAGCTGGGGTCTATCGGAAACAACCTCTCTACTTCACCTGTACTAGTGGTATGGTCTGCGTACACTCTACCCTCCCTAGACCCCACTATGTGGGAATACACTGGGTATGTTGTTGTTGTTGTTGCTTTTCTCATTCTATTACTAGATTCATTTAGTTTTTTTATTGAATGCCAAGAGTCTTAAATGTTTGTACTTGAGTTATTGTGTCTCCATCCGCTAAATTTTGTAAATCCTTAGATAAAGCTAGCTCTTTACTGACAAAAACATGAAATTATGTAGAATAGCGGTGTTAGTTTATTTTGCATACCGTACTAGTCTATACGCATTTATGTTTTGTGATTGCTACACTGTTATCAGTCCTAAGCTGGGGGTCTATCGGAAACAACCTCTACTTCACCTTAACTAGTGGTATGGTCTGCGTACACTCTACCCTCCCCAGACCCCACTATGTGGGAATACACTGGGTATGTTGTTGTTGTTGTTGCTTTTCTCATTCTATTACTAGGTTCATTTAGTTTTTTTATTGAATGCAAAGAGTCTTAAATGTTTGTACTTGAGTTGTGTCTCCATCCGCTAAATTTTGTAAATCCTTAGATAAAGCTAGCTCTTTACTGACAAAAACATGAAATTATGTAGAACGTTTTGAAGAAAGGAACTGGTGGTTGGAAAAAGGTTGTGGCTGCATTTAGTGAGGACATCTTGCTGGATAATGGAGAAGTTGATCGGGCAAAGCTAGGTCAAATAGTATTTGCTGATCCTGAAAAACGTCAGCTTCTTAACAGGTAAAATAGTTATGAAACTATAAAATAGTTGCTGAGCAAAATTCTACTGCTTAAGAGTTCCTGGTTTATTGCTATTAATTTTACATGCTCAAATGTAAGTCAGATATAAGGTGATGTCAAAAGGTTAGAAAAATAAAAAAAAGGAATCGCCCGACAGCTGATTAGTCCTGTATTTGCTATGTCAATTGGATATTTGTTGTCAAATCAAGAGAAGAAGAAATATAGTCCATCATCTTGCTTTTTCTCGTTTTCACCAGAACAACATCAATAAGAAAGAGATATCTAGAAAAAAACTGTGTATCTGGAACTGAACCTATTGCTGATTCTGGTTTGCTTTCATCATGGTGATTTTGGAGCTTCCTTGTGAACTTAAAGTTTTCCACGAAAAATGAGACATTGTGCTTCCATGCCTTGGTACTTGAGAATGCTCATCAACCAACTTTTGGAGTGATATTAGGGATGAACTCAGAGAAATTGAAACTACAAGTAAACACTAGAGATATCAAATTTTTACATATCAAAATATTGGAACTAAATGCTTAAAAAAGCTTTTATAAATGGCATTTGATTGACTTTAAAAATGGAATCTTGGTGCACTAAGCTCTCGCTATGCGCGGGATCTTGGGAACAGCCTACCACAAGGGTCTATTGTATGCAGCCTTATCCTGCATTTCCCAAGAGGCTGTTTACTTTGACTTTGGTCAGTAAAAAATAATCATCTCATTGTATTGGCGGATTAGTAACTCTTTGAGAAATGAAGACCTACAGATGCCTCGTGTTTGAAGCTATTTCCACTCATTAAGGCATGTGATGATAATTGCAGGATTGCTGTTCTTGCTGGACTAGATTCTGTTTCAGTTTAGAAATACATCTAGATTTAGAGAAGCTCCAGGTTACAGAAACTCTTTGTAGTCTTAAAAGACTACTTATAGAGTGGTGGAATAAAACAGCCTGAACAGAGATAGAGGATTCATATTGTCAACCTCAGATTACTCTGGCAATGAGGCTTATTTGATTGATTGTTTAAGAGTACAATTCCGACAACAAACATAGGAGCTATTCAACTTTGTGGGCAAGCTTGAAGATTTAATATGGTCTATATAGTAGTTTTATGGCAATAATGATCTAAAGTTGGCCTGTTGAGATTGTTTGCTTTATCATTGGCAATACTGCTGCCTCTGGAGAAGATAAGTAGCAGTAAACTGTACTTAAATTACAGAATATGAGGCTACTATTTTTTTTTAATTTTTTTGTTGATAAAAGGTAACTATCTTGGTGCTATCAAAAGTATTTATAAACTGCCAAAAAATGCATCTCTTTCTATTCTTAAAGATATTATACTATAAGTTTTGTCTCTGCTCCAGCATCATTAATATAACTCTGTTTACACCCAAAATAAATCAAAAGTAAACAGTTCATTTTGATCCTCTCAATGGGCTCTCCTTTGTCTTCAAAACATATAGCATTTCTCTAGATTCCACTTTCCACCATATGCTTGCTGGAATAGATGCTACTATTTATTTCTTGCTTTGCTCTAAATAATATTTAGGCCTAGTTTTATCAGATTGTCTAAGAGTTGAATTGGTGCAGTATCACATAATGGTTTCTTTTGCAATGTAAGGTTTTGAACATGGAATTATGTCTCTGTAGGTTGCTAGCACCATTTATCTCACGTGGCATTTTAATGGAAGTTATAAAGTTGTGGATAAAGGGTTGCTCCATTATTGTTCTGGATGTTCCTCTTTTGTTTGAGGCCAAGATGGATAAATGGACTAAACCCATTGTTGTTATTTGGGTTGACCCTGAGACACAGCTGCAGCGGCTCATGACAAGAGATGGATCTACGGAGGAGGAGGCCAAAAGGAGGATAAATGCACAGATGTCCCTGGATCTCAAGCGGTCAAAGGCAGATATTGTAATTGATAACACCAGCTCACTGGAAGCTCTGCATGAGCAATTCCAAAATGTTTTAACTGAGATTACTAAACCCTTGACCTGGATTGAGTTTATGCTCTCAAGAAATGGAGCTTTTCTAGCGTTGTTCTCCACTTTTGTCAGTGTTGCTATTTTCAAGAAAAGTTCATGAAGGTAATAACTCATATATTTTGAACTAACACACTGTATGCATTTCTCCATGGCAGAAGGCACACTAATTGAGCACTACTTTTGTGTACTGTTTATTTAAAAAAGAGCTGTTTTTGTAATTCCTATGCTTTATTAGATACCCGTGTGATATGTTTAAAGTTGTAGTAGGATACTTTCGATCATACACTTGGACTGACTCATTAAAGTAAAGGATCATGATACATTTTGGTGTTTCTTTGGAGCATTTTGGTGTTTCTTGAAATAAACCCACAAATATGGCTGTGCATGTCCACGTTTTTCTTCAAACAAGATGTTGCATTCTGAGGATTCGAAGTGCTGAATCTGGCAACATAGCACTAGCTTCATCAAACTTTCTTCTCTGTTGAAATTTAGTTCTTCCACCACGACCCCTTATAAATATCTTCTCTTAATAGGTTATCGTCATGTAGTGTACAAAATAAAGACAGCCCCAGTTGTGAAGGTTGGTCTACAAAGGTGTCACTGTTTGCTGTTCCAATGTTGTCTTGTCAGGTAGAGGGCTAAGATGTGAACTGGATGATGATTAAGTGTGAGTTTGGATGGAAATTGGCTGCTGGTGATTCCAGTTTTTAGCTCATCGTGTTCTGATTAGTCATATCTCAGTGTACGTCTTAACTGCTGGTGATGCCTTGATGTTTTGTTTGAGTTTGAATTCTGATTAGTCATGCCTTGCTGTTTGATGTTTGGTCCGGGAGCTTTAATATATTGGGATGTACTTTTCTTAAAATTGGAAGTTACGTGTTCTTTACATAGTACTTGTTGTCAGTTGCAGTCAAGAACTCATTTTTAGTCTGATAAATAAGGGATAAGATTGTTCTTTTTGTTAACCAATATCAAAGGTGGAAACTTCAAGGAATTTAAGAAATAAGTAATGACTTTGTAAAGTTTACAAAATTGCCCCTCTTAAAGTTAATTTAATATTTACCTTTTAGTTGTCTTTTCTTAATAAGTGGGACCCACTAAGAATAAAATGAGAATGATGTCATTAAATAGTTGCCAAATAAGGAAAGGTGACATTCTTTTCGGGACGGACCAAAACAGGAAATGACGACACATAAAATGGGACGGAGGGAGTATATTACTCATGGTAAATGTGAGAATTAATGGAGAAAATATTATTGAAATTGTTGTCCCTAAATTTTTACATTGAGACCCTATTTATACACACTACATTCCAATCCTATTTCTAATTGGACACTACATTACAATCCCTTTCTAAGTAGAATTCTATATGCTATTCCTATTCATATTCTAACACTCCCCCTCAAACTGGTGCATACAAGTCATATGTACCAAGCTTGTTACAAATGTAATTAATATGGGGACTGGTGAGGAACTTAGTGAAGATATCAGTAAGTTGATCACTTGACTTCACAAATTTTGTAACAATATCTCCCGAGAGTATCTTTTCTGTGACAAAGTGACAATCAATCTTATGTGCTTGGTCCTCTCATGGAACACTGGATTAGATGCAATATGAAGAGCTGCCTGATTATCACATACAAGTTTCATCTTACCAGTTTCTCTAAATTTTAATTCTCTCAGCAATTGCTTGATCCAAATCAGCTCGCAAGTTGCTGTAGCCATTGCTCGATATTCTGCTTGGGCACTAGATAACCACACTCTGTTTCTTACTCTTCCAGAACACCAAATTACCTCATACTAAAATACAATATCCAGATATAGGACGTCTATTAGAGGGTGATCTTGCCGAATCAGCATTTGTATATCCAATGATATGCTCATGGCCTCGATCCTCAAAAAGTAGTCCTTTACCTGGAGATGACTTTATATATCGCAAAATCCAAACAATTGCATCCCAATGACTATCACAGGGGAAAGTCATAAACTGACTTACGACACTCACAGGAAAAGAGATGTCAGGTCTAGTCACTGTGAGATAATTCAACTTTCCAACCAACCGCCTATACCTTCTAGGATCACTGAGTGGCTTCCCCTGTCCTGGCAGAAGTTCAGCATTTGGATCCATAGGAGTGTCAATGGGTCGACATCCCATCATTCCGATTTCCTCAAGAATGTCTAAAGCATACTTGCGTTAAGAAATAACAATACCTGAGCTGGACTGAGCAACCTCAATACCTAAAAAGTATTTCAATCTGCAAAGGTCTTTAGTCTGGAAATGCTGAAAGAGATGTTGCTTCAAGTTAGTGTTGCCATCTTGATTATTGCCGGGGATAATAATATCGTCAACATAAACCACCAAATAAATACACAGATTTGGTTCAGAATGACGATAAAACACTGAATGATCAGCTCCACTATGAATCATGCCAAACTCCTGAATAACTGTGCTAAACTTTTCGAACCAGGCTCGAGGAGATTGTTTCAAACCATAAGAGTGACTTGCGCAATCGACAAACAAGGCTACTAGACTCCCTCTGAGCAACAAAACCAGGTGGTTGCTCCATATAAACTTCTTCCTCAAGATCACCAGACAGAAAAACATTCTTAATGTCCAACTGATAAAGAGGCCAATGACGAATGGCAGCCATAGAGAGAAAAAGACGGACTGATGCTATTTTAGCCACGGGAGAGAAAGTGTCACTATAATCAAGCCCAAATATTTGTGAAGGAATTTGAAGAGGCAAGATGGTAAAGGCCTTGTGATTCATGTCCTATGCCAATTGTCTGTCCCGTTTTGCGGTCCTGCATTAGAAAAGAATCATCATAAAAAGTTATACTACAATCAAGGGCACGTGTCAAATGACTAACAGATGCAAGATTAAAAGGACAACCAAGGACATAAAGAACAGAGTCTAGAGTGACAGAAGATAGGGGTTTGGCTTGTCCAACTCCTTTTGGCTCTGTTTGAATTTCATTAGCTAAAGTAATAGCCGGAAGAGATTGTGAATAAACAATATCAGACAAAAGTGATTTATCACCAGAAATATGATCAGAAGCACCTGAGTCCACAACCCATGATCCAAAGGTAGGAGATTGTGCAGTTGAGGCTATTGGTAGAAATATATGCTTACTTGCTTGATACTGAAGATACTCATTATATTCCTTGCCAGATAAATACACTCGTTGATCACCTGTGGTGTTAGATTGAGCAATATAAAATATGACACAAATCAGTCACCGGAATTGACGCATGGTGACCTTTCTTTTTTTTCGATGTTTCTCACCAACGCTCTGATACCATGTGAGAATTAATGGAGAAAATATTATTGAAAATTGTTGTCCCTAAATTATTACATTGAGACCCTATTTATAGACACTACATTCCAATCCTATTCCTAATAGGACACTACATTACAATCCCTTTTTAAGTAGAATTCTATATGCTATTCCTATTCATATTCTAACAGTAAAAGCTTGAAAAGTTCCAAGCTTTAAGCAAGTAGTCTGTAAGCCCATTCTAGATGGATTTAAAGGTCAAAATCTAGATATGCCAAAGTATACTTTCCAGTGATTGTGGTATATGCCACATCTAGAGATACCAAAACTATACTTTCTAGTGATTGTGGTATATTAGACAACCAACATATCCAAAAATAACTGTGTTGGTAAACAGGACAGTTCTGCTTTGGCTTTGATTAAAAACACAAGTTGCAGAGTCCAAAAATAACTGTGTTGGTAAACAGGACAGTTCTGCTTTGGCTTTGATTAAAAACACAAGTTGCAGAGTCCAAATCAATCATATGAAGAAAGTGGTGATGATCCTTACATCTGATGATTTATTTGACAGATTGATATAGCATTAGTAATACTTTGCCTGGTACTTATGCTGGTGGGAAGTTGCAGGTCTCTGGTTAAGTAGTCAAGGTATGCGCATGTTGGTCTGGACATTTTCTTTTCATAATTCATATGGTAAATACAGAGACTTTTTAATAGTTGGGCTGCTCGCAAGTTGATCCTGATGTTACGATTATGAAAAGAAAACAAACAGATACAATGACTTCTCGATAGTTGAGGTGTGCAAATTGAAAAAAAGAGTAGTAGAAACTTTTTGGTAGTCTAAGGTGCCCACAATGATTTTTCGTTACTTGAGATGCATAAGCTGACTCAAATACCACTGTTATAAGAAAGACAAGTAGATAGAAAGACTTTTTGATAGTTGAAAAACGAAAGGAACCTCGTAAAGTTGAGACTTATTTTAATATTGTTTTATATCATTTAAGAAAGATGTACATATTAATATGGGATACATGTGCAATACACGTATTCAAGAACTAGTACATCATAATAAAGGGAGTAATCTGATGCCATATTGAAAACTCAGTAATGGAACAGTGCAGCATATGATAAAAAGGAAAAAGAAACCTTGAAGGTTAAGCTATTTCTGTATCTAGTATGTGATAATGAGGAAGAATAAGAGGACCAAAAGTGTCCAATTCCCAGAAACAGACAGACATAAGTGCTAACTAACAGCTGAGAGACTGACAAAAACCTTCAACTCCTTGCGACTTTAATGGCTAGGTACAGCCACACAAGCCATTGCTTTATTCTTGCATCATATATTTGCTTCCTGGAGTAACATGTATGACTGAAATTAAATTATAGAGATTTTCTGGGAGTTATTTGAATGGGAAGTCCTTGAGTTGGTACTAGCGTTGGGTCCCTGCTGAAGGAATCGTCTGTACAACAAAGCTTCCATGTGAAATGTGTTACTAGGTAATGGATTGTGACCAAAGTTTCGATCTTTGCCAACTCGTATCCAGGACATATACGAGCTCCCCCTCCAAATGGAACAAAGTTGTAAGGAGGCAAAGATGATGTATCCTCAAAGCGTGCTGGATCAAACTTCTCTGGTTCTTGGAAAATGTTGCTATCCATGTGTGTTTTAGCAGTTACCCAGAATATCTATGTAAAGCCATTAAGCAGTGGTTAAATGTGGATTACGACTATCAGAAAACAACGGAGTACAACCAAAATTGACTGGTTGAAGAATGGACGATTTTAAAGATGGGGTTGTTGATCTTACTTTCCATCCTTTTGGTATGAGGTAACCCCCATACTCGATGTCTTTTACAGTCTGTCTGAAGCCTCCGAAAACGGGAGGGAACATTCTCAGTGTCTCCATTGCCACTCTCCAGGTGTACTTCATCTTGCCAAGGTCTTCCCAAGTTAGGGACTCTCCAGATGACTTGCTCTTTGCTATCTCTTCTTGTTCTGCGTTTCCACAAGTTTATTTAGAAGAAACCGAAAGAGTCCACTCGAGTCTGAATGAAAATCAGAGGGGTTCTTACCTTTAAGGACAGCTGCATGGATGTTCTGATTGTTTGCTAAAAGTCTTATCATGAAAGTTATCAAGATGGATGAAGTGTCATGTCCTGCAACCATGATGAGCATGACATTATGAATGATTTCATTTTCAGACATGAGTTCTTGGTTGTTCTCTCCACGGATGCTGAGCAAACAGGTGATGAGGTCCTGGCGAGATGAAGCTAAGTTGTTCTCAAACTCATATCGCTTCTCTGAAATAAGTTGTTTCAGCATCTTTTGAACTTCTTTGCTTGCCTTGAGGCTGCGATTGAATCGCGTAAAGGGCAAGTTTATAGGGATTGACCAGATCCCATCTATCATCTGCTGGAAATATTGAACCATTTGGTCTCTTCGAGATCCACGATCAAGCCCAAAAAGGAGAGAGCAAATAATGTTGAAGGTTAGTCTCTTCATCAAAGGTAATACCTATCATCAACCCCATACACAAAAGTTAGTCGTAAATGTCTAAAGATTTCATGCAAGAATAGTTAGAGGGATCCATAACAGACCTTAATTATTTGCTTGTCTTTCCAGTAAGTCTCAAGGTGGATTCTGACTTCTTCTTCCAGCTTTTCAACATAGCACTTCAGACTATCTGGCTTTAGGAATGATACCAAGGCATCTCTAACCCGTTTATGATCTTCGCTATTGAGTTCCCCAAGGCAACGATCACCCAGAATCATCTTAACTGATTGTGGCTGCTGGTTAGTAAGGACAGAGTCATCACTGGTAAATACAAACTTGTTAGCAGCCTGTCCATAAATGAATACTGTGGGTTTGCCAAATAGGTTTAGCTTCGAAATAGGGCCATATTTTTGGACTCTTTCTTCAAGCCATTTCTCTGCTGTGTTGGCTCTCATTGCCCTTAGCATCCCGAGGCTTTGACCGATGATTGGAAATCCAAGGGATCCTGGTGGAATCCTCTTCGATGATCCTCTCCTCCGAACAAGGAGGAGGAATACCGGGAGTAGTACTAGGAAAATCGTTACTATAATAATGTTCATGATTGAAGATACGAAGGTAATAATGAGCTTAGAAGTAGAAGGAATTTATATAATCTTCTTGTGCTGTAGACTTTGTTGGTTTCTGGAAAAGCATCTCAGCTCCATTATGGTATCTTGAAACAAAAATATGCCTTATCTAGAGATACCAAACTATATTATACTGTAATTGTGGATTGTGTGTCTAACTCGAACGACATGAACAGTGTTGGTAAACAGGAGCTGAGCTTTATTTTTTGATAACCGTGATGTCTGGGCCAGTTTGCGCGCACAGCCAGTTATTTGTTTTATGTTAAAGACAAGTAGTGCAAAGCCCAAATCAATTATGTGATGAAAGTGTTGACGCTCTTTACTAAGTTGGGTAGCTGGAAGAATCTGCTTATTTTTAATTTCTACGAAATAGTTGCCCGGTCATGATCTCATCTATTTTTTGATCAGATTGATGCAACATAGGTACTGTGCCTAGCTATGTTGCTCGGGCTATTCAAAAATGTCAATGCATGTGTCGGATTCTCCAAAAATAGTGTATTTTTGAAGGATCCATGGGTGTGGCAACATTTTTGGAGATTCTGAGCAACTTAGGTGCCTAGTACCATAGTCAAGGTGCGTGCGGGTTGATCCGAGCATCATTCAATAATTGATTTGTTAGATTGATATACTGTGAAAACAAAGTCAAATGTCCACATCACAAAACTAAAATTCAACTCATGAAAGCAAATCCCATTGTATTCAATAAAATTGACAAACAAGTACAATTTCAGCCGGCTGTATAAAACAATTCTTAATAATTCACATATACTCACTCAATACATACAAAATGGAATTGGAATCCCAAATAAACAATCATATGATTATTACTCAGTCTTAGGTGGGAAATGGTTTCCTCCTGTGGCAATTTTGTACAGGTAAAATCCAGCCATGAGTGCACTGCAAAGAGCAAAATAAGTATTACCATCAACCTCATATAACAAATACAAAGACTCTTTGATAGTCGAGCTGCACAAGCTGACCGGACATCACTGTTATAAAAGAAACATATACAAAGACTTTTTGTTAGCCGAGGTGCCTGCAAGCGAGCCCTAATATAATGATTATCCAAAAGACAAACAGATGGAAATACTTTCTATAGTCAAAGTGTGCAAGTTGGCTCGATACAATTATAACTTCCAGTATGCATAATTCATCCAACAGAATAAAAAGGGACACAGTATAGTTGCAAGCTTTGTGCAGGACACATTATATTTTTTGAGGATCCGACACAGATGTGGCAACATTTTTGGAGAGTCCAAACAACATAGCTTAAAGCTATAGTAAGAGCAGTACATGTGGACACAGCTAGAAAAGTACAAGATAACACAGCTAATGGCAATTCTGTTCTTGTATTATGGCAATATAGTCTGAAAACAGTTCTAAAGATGAGCAAAATTTTCATCCTTCCAACAAAATCATCTTCTCCCATATTTCATGAGATGAACTTTTGAAACATTTTCTCACTATTATCGACTCGACTTCAAACAAAATCTAACACCTTCAATAAAAAGAGCCAAACATTTAGTTTGCTTGCTGATGGTATAACGGCCAGCGTAGAGCATCTTCATATATTATCCTACGTGATATGCCTCGATTCCCCACAAGGTAGGGATAAGGTATGCGTTTAGTATAGGTTCATACTGGGTATGTTGTTGTGATGTGCCTTGATTAAATTTGTCACATCTCACAAACCCAATATACTTAAAAAGATAGACAAAATACAGCAACCAAGAAGTAAGTTGACTACAAAACCAGTACTATGGCATGCTTTTCGTTTGCAGTTACCTGATACCAGCAACAACAGCCGGCATTATTTTTGAAGTTTGCATGTATCGCTGCCCCATAACCCATGTTAGCGTGGCTGCACAAGCTGTTTGGAACCAGATATAAAGACACCAAATTAACAAGTATAAAAGATGGTCGCTTGAGTGCCCATTTTTACTGTCCTAAAATAGACTTAACAGCCACAGCAACTTCATATTCTGCTGCAATCTCCAATGTAACTTCCCTCATACAAACAAGCAGCTATTGGAAAGGTAAATGAAGCCTAAGGAAACCTAATCATGATTAGCAGCTAAATTATTGTACCATCCAATAAAAGTATCCAGATAAGAACTAGCAGTTCACATTAATTTAGGTACAAACTATACAGTCCACATTAATTATATTATTTTCTAAAAAAAGAGACAAACACGCAAGAAGAGAAGACTGTTATGAATCAGACAGCAATAAGCAAACCACAAGCAAAAGAAAAACAAGATGAACACACAGATTTACGTGGAAACGGGAAAAAACCATGGGCAGAGGAGGAGAAATTCACTATGATGGATGGAGAATACAATGAGGAGAATGATGTATTTAAAAAACTTCAAAACGACTCAGTAAACGCACTTATATAATACGTGCGTACAAATAAATACTAGGTCCAAAAACATATAGATCCATACCGCGGGGGTGAAGCCCGATCCCGGAGCCCACCACTGACCCCAACAAAAAATCACAAACATGGGTAGCGCCGCGAACGTTTCTTGGCCGATCAACAGAATTTGAGTCACAAACTCTAACGAAACGAAGACAATAGCACAACATCTCAGTTTTGCTCTTCATGAGAGACATGAAGGGGAGCCTCAGCGCCATGGTAAAAGTTCTTGTTCTGTGACCATGAGGTGCAAGGTAAGGCTGCTTAGATAATCCTAATGTGGTCCAGACCTACCCCAGATCCCATGCATATCGGAGCTTAGTATACCAGACTGCCCATTATTAAAGGCAGTCAATTTAAGCAGAAAGTCTTAACACATTTCAGATCTGAAGAACAACAAACATAAACAAGAATCTATACACTAATCAAGAACTGTGATTCAATACCATATCAGCATAAATATATCAGAAAAGACACAAACTTGACCAATCTGAAATGCAGTTTCATTTACAGAAATGAAAAGGGTAATACATACCAGTTTCAAGAATCAAAGCAAAGTAAGAATTTTTGCGTTTATGAAATGCTTGCAGGCTCAAATAACCAGCTAAGATCAAAGCAAATCCAGTACCAACACCTCCAGCAAGTGAAGCAATGCTTCCTTTATTAGCATATCCAATTACACCACCACACACAAGAATTAACCCATAAGGGATAGTAAAGCAGAAATCATGCATCTTTTACCCACCAAGATCTGATTTTTTTTGCAAATTTAGCCAAGATTTCAATAGATCAAGCAAGACAAAGGCTTTCCCAAGTTTCAAACTTTGGAATTGGTCTAAAATGACCTCAAGATTTGTTCTTGAATGTACTGAGAACATAAAGTCTCAAGGGTAATATAGTCAATAAACCATTGTGACCCCTATGTGCACCACATGAATTTACTTCTTTCATCTTCTTCCTTTTCTTCTGTAACTTCCCGAGTCGGGTCACTCCTGCTCCATTTCCATGCAAATTCATTTCAAGAATAGGGTCATTTCATTTTCAAGAAGTAACCATTGTTTTGCTAGACAAGTTCAAAACTTGCCTCAATCCCTACAAATGGTGACTGAATCGGGTCATACAAAAAGACCCATGTACCCAACATGCTCCAAACCAACCCGTTTCTGTCTCTGCACCAGACTGAAAACCCCATGTCTTGAAAACTCCATAGCTGTCACAATCCTTCAGCACAGCTTAGAGAAAAATCACCCTTTAAATTCCACAAGAATTGCTTCTATTGGCCTGAAAATCCTGAGTGTAATCTCAGTTTTTGATGTTAATTATGAAGCTGAATTTGTCATTCAGTTTCTCAACTCAAATCTTGAAATGGGTTCTCAAGATTTGGATGAAAATCTAAGTTGTGCGAACTCTTCACTTTCTATGCCGTATACAGAATGTGAAACGCACCCATTGACATTTTTCAAGAGTCCGAGCAACGTAGGTGAAAATAGTAGTATAAACATTAAAGACTCCAACTTTGATAGTAATGCAGCTGTTTCTTTTACTATAGAGAAGTATGGCGCAATTTGTTCCTTTCAGAATCAAGATTTGGATAAGCCGTGGAAGCAGCCTCTAGCAGAAATGCAGGATAAACCCTTGTGCTCCGTTCCTTTTTTGGACCCCACGCATAGTGGAGGCTTTTGCGCACCGGATTGCGCTTTATTAGCCTCTGAGAATCAAGATTTGAATAAGCGTGGAAACTCCGGCCTTTCTCCAGACCAGGCGCGTAGTGTGAGCTTTAGTGCAACGGGATGCCCTTTATTAGCGTCTATTGATGATACTCGAAAAGCTTTTTTAGTAAAAAAGATACAAAGGAAGTTATTGGATGGGAGCAGTGAATTTCAAGAAGTGAAGGAGTTTGAAGTTTCAGTTCCTCCAGGTTAAGTGCTGTTATTTCCAAGTGAAGATTCAGTTGGCACTGAGGCGATTGATTTTGAAGTGAAAAATTTGATAATACTTGATGGAACATGGGCGAAAGCAAAGAGAATGTACAATGAGAATCCTTGGTTGAAGATGCTACCACATGTGAGATTGGATGTAGAGAAGCTGAGTCTGTATAGTGAAGTGAGACGTCAACCGAAAGCTGGATGTTTGTCTACCATTGAGAGCATTGTATATGCTTTGAAAGCTGTTGGTGAAGAAAATTCCAAAGGATTGGATCATCTGTTGGATGTGTTTGAGTCCATGGTTGTTGATCAGAGAAGGTGTAAAGATGAGGGAGTGAAGCAAAGGCTCGCCAATTGTGACGAATTGAAATGACCAACAAGTGTTTTCTCGGGAACAGTCTCTCTACCTCTAAGGTAGGGTAAAGTCCGCCTAGATTTCACTTTGTGAAACTACGCTAGGTATGTTGTTGTAATGAGTGTTCTTAAGTTCACCAAGCTTTGTTTGGATCACAAGATAAGAATGAGATTATACAAGCCTCTCTTTAGACGAGCATGCTAGTACCTTTTTATAATTGTGATGTTTGTATCAACTTGCACACACCATGACTAGTTTCACGGGGCAGTGCCATTTGGGTGGTCAAACCGGCGAAAAGGCGCGAACGAGGCATTTTCGGGCCAAATCGGTGTGCTATATAGCTCACGGTTTTGGGGTGGGCCCGGGGTCCTGGCGTGCTGTGGGCCGAAAATCGACCAGGGCGTGTCAGGGAGGCTGGGGAGCGGCCTAATGTGGGCCGTTTGGGTGGGCGGTGCCATTTGGTTGGTCAAACGGGCGAAACGGCGTGAACGGGGCGTCTTCGGCCAAATCGGTGTGCTACAGCCCACAGTTCCGGGGTCCGGGCGTGCCGGTTGCTACCGGTACTTAGTATTAGGATTGTTCTCTTTAGAGCAGCATGCTAGTAGTTTTTTATAATTGTGATGTCTGCATCAACTTGCACGCACCATAACTAGTTTCGCGGGTACTTGCTAGGATTGTTCTCTTTAGACAAGCATGCTAGTTTTCTATAACTGTGACGTTTGTATCAGCTTGCACACACCATGACTAGTTTCGCGGCTACTTGCTACCGGTACTTAGTATTAGCATTGTTATCTTTAGAGGAGCATGCTAATAGTTTTTTATAATTGTGATGTCTGTATCAGCTTGCACGTACCATGACTAGTTTCACGGGTACTTGCTACTGGTACTTAGTATTAGGATTGTTCTCTTTGGAGGAGCATGCAAGTAGTTTTTTATAATTGTGATGTCTGCAGCAGCTTGCACGCACCATGACTAGTTTCACGGGTACTTGCTACCTGTACTTAGTATTAGGATTGTTAAATTTGAGTTGTACTTTGTATCAATTTACTCTCCGACTCTTGTTGCTGTTGAAGCAGCTAATAGTCTTTACTGTCCTTGAGGAAGACTCTCTTTAGTGCTGTTGCAAAATTGAGCTGCAAGGAAAAGCATGAGCAAATTCTCTTCAAATAACATGTTATTACAGAAGGAATAGTTGTTCTCAAACTTCCCCTTAGTTTTGTTGCACTAAAGCTTTCGTTATTCATGGTCCAGGAAAAGGCCTCACCATAAGGGGGTTTTCTACACAGTCTTACCTTACATCTCTGCCACAGACTATTTTCACGGCTTGAACTCATGACCTCCGGTCACATGGAGAAAAATGAGCCAGAAGGGCCTTCCAAGTTTCCAATTAAAAAAAGGGGACAAGTGGGTCCCACAAACTTGTCCCTTAAAAAAATTAAATTCCTTCAACAACTGAGATAGTTGTTGGACAACTATATTAGTTGTCTGAACAATTTTGCGCAGTTGTCGAACAATTATGCCTAGTTGTTCAACAATTAGGCGTAGTTGTCGAACAATTGCGTTTAGTTGTTGGAACGGAAAAACTTTAAAAAAAAACTCAAAAAAGTTTTATTCCTCCCACTTAATTTAAAAAACTTGGAGTACTTCCACTTAATTGCACAACTTATTTGTCCTTTTTAATTCAAAGTCCCGATCACATGACCAACAACTTTCCCTTATACCAAATCTCTGCCTGTAACGCATTCCACTTAGAGATTGTTTGATTGGAAAACAAGTTATTCCAAGATTACTAATCTTGAAATTAGTTATTTCACCCTCAAGAAAGGATGAGAAAAACACTACAATCCCGAGATGAATTATCCCATGTATTTTGTCTGGCCTATATTTATAGCAGCATGTATATCAAATGCACACAACAAGCGTTTTTTAAATAAAGATACACGTAGCTTGACCTTTGTATGTATCTTAGTTCTCAGATACATGTGACACACATATATCTGAGATAAAGATAATGCGACGTGCTAGAGCATTTCCTCGACACAATCTTGTAAATTTTAGAACTTAGAAAGTGTCTTATAATTAAGCTGAACACCACAACTTATTTTTACTAAATTATATAAAATATCTATTTTTATTTATTAATTATCTAAATTTCTTTCTTTTTTTTAAAACAGTCGGATGCATCCATGAATTTATAAATTTTCAAATACATAGTTTTAATTATGTATCTTCCTTTAATCTAGTTAATATATTATGTATGTCGATCAAATAATTTCAGAAATAAATGTATCTCAATAATCAAATTTATGTATATCAACTTCTAAATAATGTATCCAAATGCTCATTACGTATCCAAAAATTATATAATAAAAAATTATCTATAATTTAATTAAAAAAATAAAAATTAATTAAAAATAAACGAATTTACATATATGTTAAAATATTATTAGTGCTCAGTAGTAGCAGCGAGCTGTATGTAGCAGGGGGAGAATGATGAAGCTACTCCCATGGCGATGTACAACCAGTGAAGCACATGGTACTTTCTTCTCCAAAATCTCCAATATTGCACCGTACTTATTCGTAACAAACATGTCTCGTCGTTTTCTGTTCCATTCTCAGTCAAATCAAGAAGAAGATATCTTCGACCCTCCATTTTCTCTCGCTTCCAATACCTTAAGAACTCAGAAACCCAAGAAAAAGCAAAAAGAAGAAAAGAAGCATGAAAAAGACCAGAGCTTTACTGTTAATTCCGAATTGCCTTTTGATTATCGGTATTCATACTCTGAGACTAACCCGGCGGTTAAGCCAATTGGGTTCCGTGAACCGACCCGGTTCTCTCCGTTTGGTCCGGGTCGGATTGATAGAAAATGGACCGGGATTTCAGCTCCGTGTGTAAAGCCGGTGGATTTGGAGAAAGTGGCTGAGGAGCGAAGGTGGGTACTCGGAGAACCGTTGACGGAGGAGGAGACGGCGGAGCTGGTTGAGAAGTTTCGGCATAATGATTGCTCTCGACAAATGAATTTGGGTAATTGAATTAGGAACCTTTTTTTTGTTTTTTTTTTTAAAGTTGTAGTTTATGTGTTACTGTTGAAATGAAATGGACAATATTAGAGCAGAATGGGAGGTGGCAGGTATTCGGTGGATTTAGTCGAGATGTGCGAAAGCTGATCGGGTCCCATCAGAATTTCGAAGTTAAGAGTACTTGGGCGAGAGTAGTACTAGGATGGGTGACCCCTGGGAAGTCCTCGTGTTGCATCCCTCTTTGCCGGGGGTCTATTGGAAACAACCTCTCTACTTCTTCAGAGGTGGCGGTATGGACTGCGTACATTTTGCCCTCCCCAGACTCTACTTTGTGGGAATACACTGGGTTTGTTGTTGTTGTTGTGCGAAAGCTGACCGGGACACCAACAACAACATACTTCTCGGTGAGGTCTGGGGAGGGTAAAGTGTAAGTAGACCTTACCACTACCTCGGTGAGGTAGAGAGTCTGTTTTCGAAAGACCCTCGGCTCAAGTGTAGCTAATCCAGGATACCAGGGTTACTAAAAAAAGATTAGAGCAATATGGACATAAGAAGGTTCATTTAGTATCGGCATAATGATTGCTCTCGCCAAATGAATTTGGGTAATTGAATTAGGCCTCTTCTGTTTGTTTTTATATTGCGGTTTATGTATCACTGCTGGAATGAAATGGACAAAATTAGAGCGGAATTACCTGATATTTCTTGCTGGTGGGAGGTGGCAGGTATCCCGTGGATTTAGTTGAAGTGTGAGAAAGTTGTCCCGGATACAACGGTTATACAAAAAACAATTAGAGCAGAATGGATATAAGAAGGTTCATTGATAAGAGGGAGTTGCTCGGATGGTAAACACCGCTCACTTCCAACCCTAAGGTTGTGAGTTTGAGTCACGAGCAAAAGGGGTGGGAGCTCCTAGGAAGGGGTAAAAAATTATCCAGAAAAAAATAATTTAAAAATGGATATAGGAAGGTTTATTTATCTCCAAAACTTGTTTATATTGTGGCGTAGTTGATTGATTGGTTTCAACAAGCCTCTCCGGCCTCCGCACCCCAAGTAGTGTAGGTGCATAGGGTCTATGTACTATGATTGTTAGATTAATATTTGAGTAGTTGTTATAGAGGGGTGATTTTACGAAGAGTGTATTGTGATAATGGTGGTTATTGTTACAAGTAAAGAAACTGTAATAGGAAGATACTTATAGCATAAAAAATCGGTTCCAGAGAAAATTTGGTTGATATCATGAATTGTTCTTGAATTGAGTGACTGTTATAGAGAAGTCTGGCTGTATAATGTAAATGTCAGCCTTATGTGATAATTATGTGATTGTCTTTGTTAAGTAAAACAGTCATTTGTGTTTGCATTTTGAATACACTTTGTTACTGTGTACTTCCTCAAGAAGTTATGGTTATATTCTTGTATATATGAACCCCCGCCTCATCTGAGATAAACGAGAAAGTAAGTTGACAGCCAACATAAAGATAGTTGGATTATTATGATGAATCCTCTGAATATCAAAGAATAAAGTGGAAAAAATCCAAAGGATATATATTGGGCTAGTTTAGGTTTTTTGAGGTTCAGTTGATCCGAGTAGATATTCGCGCACATATGGCTTCTGCTTCGGATGATTGGTAGTTGTATTTGAAGATCAAAATTTTCATCCTCATTTACATCTTTGTATAACGACAGCTGCATTCAATTCAATTTGATTCAGATGTTTGTATGGTTATCATAGTGTTATTGTGTATTAGGACGCGGTGGAGTTACTCACAATATGCTGGAAGACATCCATAACTACTGGAAGAGGGCTGAAGCTGTAAGGATTAAGTGCTTGGGGGTGCCGACTCTTGACATGGATAACGTCTGCTCCCATCTCGAGGTTTGTGATCTAAATGTTAGTGCTGGCACATACTTTTGGACGTTGATTTCTTTTAACCTTTTACAAATGAGCACTTCTGCTTCTGATGCAACGCACAGTGTCATTGTAGGACAAATCAGGTGGAAAAGTTATCTATCGTCATATTAATATTTTACTCTTATATCGTGGTCGAAATTATGATCCCAAAAGTAGGCCTACTGTTCCTGTGATGTTGTGGAAGCCTTTGGCTCCAATATATCCAAGGCTTGTGAAGAATGTTGCTGATGGCCTGACATTTGAAGAAACAAAGGCAATGAGAAACAAAGGGCTCAATGCTCCTCCTTTAATGAAACTCAGTGAGTAACTTGTGTTTTGTGAGTCCAAGTTGAACTCCTAATTTCTCCTTTTTACTAGAAACAAGTTAACAGGTTGCCCTCTGTAACTGCTGATTGTTACGTGTTACTCCGTAGGCAGAAATGGGGTGTACGTGAATGTGGTGAACAAAGTCAGAGCAGCGTTTGAAACAGAAGAAGTTGTTAGATTAGATTGTACCCATGTGGGAACAAGTGACTGCAAAAGAATCGGTGTTAAATTACGGGTATGACTAATATATTCTGCATCAGCTTTCAACTCTTTCCAGGTGTAAACCAATATATCTTTGCAATGTTGAAACAAAATTTTTATATGCCCATTTCCGGTCTTAAAAAATGAAGCTTCTTAACTCTGGAATTGTCTGTTTGCCTCGACATTTTGTTATGACAATTAAGGTAAACAACTGTTGAACCTTATTTGTTTGTTTCTCCCCTCTTTGTGGCATTTTTGCCGGTTAGTTTTGTGGATGCTTTAGCTCAGACAAGGGTACACTAACTATGGAAACATCTAGGAATAGCAACGAGCTAACATGAACCTCCCCGGAGGGAGGGGGTAATAACTTCATATATTATGTGTCTTCATCCCCACCTCACCCCACCCCCCGCCACTTTTTTATTTTCAATGCACGATGAATGTGAAAGTTCTATTTCTCTATTTATTAATTCCAGGATCTGGTGCCATGTGTTCCTATCTTGTTCAAAGATGAGCAGATTATTCTCTGGAGAGGCAAAAAAGATGAACAGAACTCCGGCTCCTGAATGGAACCTAAGCTCACAGATGTGTGTTGAAATTTTGAGCTTCCATCTCGGAGGAAGGCATTCACAATCTGCATTTGGCAAATGAATCTGCCGAAGCTTCTCGACTGTTGCTTGAACTTGTTATAGAACTGGCCATTATCCTGGGTTCCTCTGTTGATAGGTTTTTTTGACTTGTGCTAAATTAGGTCAGATCACACCTTACTCACAGATGCCAAAGAAATGCAAGGAGGTACTAGTGATTGTTATTAATGCAATACCAGTCCTCTTTCAACTGGCGAAAACTAGTTTCTGAAATCCTAGACTGCTACTCGAGTTGCATGTAATGTTCACCCTAAAGCTTCGGAATTCAACATGTTTTCTAAAGAGTAATTTAGTGAAACAAACAATGTAATTGAAACAGTTCTTTCCTATGGCATTGTATTAGATGTAGATCTCTCATCTTCAAGTTCTTGACGCTCAATCTGCGCAACAAACTTATCGATTATTCAGTATTCAACTGCTTCTTTATCAGTGAATGATGTGTTTAAATATAACAAATGCGAAAATATTGATGAATATAGTTTGGCTTTCTTTGTCACCTTCATGTGGCTTATGCTATTGGTAGTCAAGTACAAGCATAGTTGAAGGTAAGTAGTAGGTAATAATCCTATAAAGCAAGAGACTACTATCATATTCCTTAATTAATATATTTTCTGAATCAACTTTATATAACAACAATAAGTACTTTGTTTCTGTTACTAAGAGAGCTTCAAGGATTTTTCTTAGTTCATGACTCCAATGCTGCTGCATCCTGAACCAATCAATGAGGTAATCGAAACCTGATCGGACCTCACTGGTTCATCGTCATCATTCCTATGCCAACTCCAAGAAGCATGAGTTGAATTAATGATCGCAAGTTCACCATGGCCAAAGCTTGCTTCACGGAAGACAGACCATTCTGGTTGGGGTTGCTCGTACCTGTCAATAATTTGCCATGACATGTAAGTTCAGTCATAATAAGTTTCACTCTACTTCCAACCAAAAATTGCACCTAAAACTTGGGGGAGATGAGGGGTCTTCTTCTGGAGGGAGATTCTGATTACTTGGTGAGAAGTTACTTATTGTTGTCAAGGTTGTTCAACTATGATGAACCCACCTATTGAGCTAATGGGCGATACAGAAAGATGTTCCAACTCAAAAACCGGATGCAGAGACCATTAATGAGTTAACTAGTTCTTGCTTCCATTGTCATGTTAAGGATCTTGTGCCCAGAATGGCAAGAAAATTTATTTTACAGGGAACACTTACTTGCGCGCTAAACCTTCTTTATTTCCTCCATCACCAATTGTTATGTGAATCGCACCACAAGGATCAGGTTTGCCATTATAAACTCGATTCTGTTGTAAAAGAAGAATTGCATTATTGATCCAATGATCAAGAATAACAAGCAAATTAGCAAGACAGGCATACCGTGCGCTCATAAGCATGAACATGCCCAGCAAACACTATATCTGCACCAGCTGCATACAGCAGAGGCTCCATAGTTGACATCATGTCATCAGCTTCACCTTGATGGGCTTCATTGCTATTATACCATGGCACATGGAATAACACAACCAACCAAGGGGTCTTTTTACGATCAACTTTTAGAAGATCAGCCTACAATTGAATTTCCAATAAATGCATTTACATTAGCAAAACGACATGTCAGTACGTGAACTCTCTTCAAAACTAGAGGCTAAATGAGAGCTCAGCTAACCTTCAGCCATCTGTATTGATCAGAGTACTCATCATAGTCGGTATATGAACCAAGCATGATCGTATGAACCCCTGCAACATCAAATGAATAATAGAGATTTGAAGTAGATCCACTCTCCTCAAATGGCATCTTCCACCTGGAGTTGTAAGATATAAATTTATCCACAATGAATGGTATGTTTTCTTTTTCATGATTCCCTTGCGACACCATCCATGGCCTTGCACTAGCCAGCGGCTGAACCAGTTGACCAAATGTGTCCCACCTATGTTGAATATAATCAGCATAAGAAAGGTCACCGGGGAGCAAATGAACATCATATTTACATTGGTCTATATGGTCTAAAGTTGACTTCGTCCATCCAGTCTGGCCCAAATCACCTGCCACGGCAAAAGTAACTGGAAACTTAGACGGTGGAGTTTTGAACTGGAACTCCGGATCTTCGCCACCACATCTGTAGAAGTACACTGTGTTGTCTTGCAATGGTCCAATCACAGTATGGTGTATCATTCCGGACCTATAAAACAGGTAACTGTACTTGGTACTTTCTCCTTGAGCTTTAAAACTGTATTCTCCGGTGGATGTGCCATATTCAACAACCGAAGGAGAAGATTTATCAGATGTGATCCATGATACTCTTATGTGTTTGTCCCCAGCTAATGAGATGTGAACCTGCAATGACAATATCAATGCACATGATTAAATATTCAGGCTCCATTTATTCACCAAAACAGCAAACACGTAACTCAAGGAAGAGATAACAGTAAGCCAATTTGGTATGGCGTAAAATGTTTTGTTTTTCATGCTTGATTGGTTGCAAAAGTTCCGTTTGAGCTCTGAATCAAGAAACTAAAGAGGGAAAGAGAAGTTAGTCGAAATGAAAACAAATTCAAGAAATTTTAGTTCTTTTATGTTGTTTGGATGTGCCAAGAGAAATACAACATTCCATTGTGAGAAAACTACCAGCTTTACACCACCCTCCATGCCAACCCCTCCCCCATCTTCGTTATTATTGCATTCCATTACCGAGATGACCATGGAAATATTTACATCGTCCTAAACAGGGCCTAACGCCAACTTAGACAAAAAGAAAATGGATGCCCAAACAAGAAGAGCTTTGGTGTGTATGAGCGTTATTAATGCTAACTGAACTACATTGCACGTTGATGTCATGCTAAGCAACATGTAGAAGATCAACACTACTTTCTATGAAGTATGAAAATACAGACACGATGAAAGTTGGTAACTTCAGGAGCTCAAAGACGCTCGAGTCTTTGGGCTAACACATTGGGATGCAAAATGAGGAGTTTCAATCAGTGAGGAATAACCAAATTTTACCAAAGCATTGAACATGTTCAAGCCTTAACAGATCAAAAAGAAAACCAAGTACCCTTAATTCCATATCATATTGTAACAAAGAGGAAATGAAACTCCTATACTTTGGCTGAGCAGCAGTAGAGGTAAAATCCGAATGACCACCAAAAAAAAAAAGGGCAGCCCGGTGCACTAAAGCTCCCACTCTTGAGCCAAAATCACTAGGAATGACCACCAAAAAAAAGGGCAGTCCGGTGCACTAAAGCTCTCACTATGCACAAGATTCGGAGAAGGACTCCACCACAAGGTTGTATTGTACGCAGTCTTACCTTGCATTTCTGCCAAAGGTTTGTTTGAACCGGTGACCTCCTGGTCACATGATAGAAACTTTACTAGTTACTCCAAGGCTCCCCTTCAAATGAACACCAATAATATGAACGGATAAACATAGGCGGATCTACACATTGCAACTAATTTTTTGAAAAATTTACAGTATCTCTTTTAGTAAGTGTACACTCGTGAAGAATCTTAGCAGCTCAGTCAGTAGATTATCTAAACTTTCACCTTCAATTTCCAACTTTGTAATCCCTAACCCGCAATATTTTTTACAAAAATTAAAAAAAGGTTTGTCCTTGTTCTCATAAAAACTACTACTACTCCATAGGTCACTTTGTACCTTGATCTCAATTTATGCACACAGTTTACATATCGAGAGTAAATTTGATTAACATTCTAAACTAAATTGCATTAGATCAACTCAATATTAAAAGATAAGATTTAAATATTCAGAAAAATATGAAATTTAAGTACTATAAGTTGCAGTTCTTCTTCGTGTAGATACAATTAACAAAAGAAAAATCAAAAATTTGATTAAATTAATTTAATTCACCAGAACTATCACGTAAATTGAGACGAAGCAAACACTGCTTACTAGTAATAACTATATTGACTTAAAATTCTGAATCTTTGAATTATGCTCACTTTGATTCAAATGTCTCTCTCGTTTTAACTTTTGATACGGAATTTAAGAAACTAAACAATTGCCAAAAAAGGGAAGATCATTATTTTTTTAAAACGACTAAAAAGGAAAGTAAGACGAACAAACTGAAACCGAGTGAGTATAAATACTTCTACCTGTTGAGGTTGGGAGGAAAGTTTTGGATCCCATGGCAAACGAAAGGCTTTACGCGGCGGAGGCCGGACATATTCTACTTCTTCTCCAGCTCTAACTGTTGCAACGATGAACAAAATGACTGTGAAAGAGATCAACTGCAGTAGTAGTAGTATCTTCAACTTCACTTCCATTATTGTTTTTTCGATGAAAGTTTTTTTGAAAATTGGCTAATAATAAGACTTTTAGTCCCACTAGTCATTGCTTTTTTATTTTTATTTTTATTTTTATAACTGTGGTGTTCGAGCTAGCTATTTGCACCTCAATTAATTCCAAACACATATTGGGTAGATAGAACGAAATTAACATATAGTATACTACTTTTGATTTTTGGCTATTGGAATTTAAACGTGAAGCCTCACCGCTCTCATAAGTGGTGGAGTGGACTCAGGATGTAAGGATCATGGGTGCTGAGAAGGTTTGAAAGCATATTTTGACATCTAAAGATTTAAGATTCGACTTGAAAAATCGAAGCATTCAGCTATCTTCTTGATTTCAAGGGTATTTTTATCCATCTTACTCCCTTCATCCTATTTTATGTGTCATTATTTTATCCAATATAAAGTTTAAAAAGTAAATGATGACTTCATGAAATTTACAAAATTATCCTTCCTAAAATCACTTTAATATTTACTTTTTAGGTGCTTTTTTTATTTAGTGAAATTCAGTAAGGATAAAATAGAGATAATGTTATTAAATAGTTGTGAAATAAAAAATATGGCATTTTTTTGGAGCGAATAAAAAAAGAAAAATGTCACATAAATTGAGACAGAGGATGTATATTTATTTTTAACCATTTCTTATATAATTATATCAAATTTGTATCGAATTTAATGAATAAAGACCACGTGGTAAAGTTATTTAAAAATTCATCATTAAAAAGTAATGGCATGGGTAGGTTGATTTTATAACAGTGATGGCATGAATAGGCCAAACTTTTAACTGATGATATAAATGAGTTATTTCTGATAATTCAATGACATATTTGAGCCTTGTTGCTTATTTTAATTAATGTCGTGGACTTCTAATAAAATGCCATATAGAAAATAGTTTTTGAAAAGCCACCATTAAAAAGTAATGACATGGGTGAACTGATTTTATAATGGCGATGACATGAATGAGCTCAACTTTTAACTGATAGCATAAATGAGTCATTTCTGATAGTTCAATGGCATATTTGAGCCTTTTTCCTTATTTTAATTAATGACGTAGACCTTTAGTAAAAGGCCACTTGACAAAGCTATTTTTGAAAATCACCGTTAAAAATTAATGATATAGATAAGCCGATTTTATAACGGCGAGGATATGAATGAGCCAAACTTTTAACTGTTGGCATAAATAAGTATTTCTAATAGTTCAATGACATATTTGAGTTTTTCCCAATAAAAAATATGATATTTTTTTGGAGAGAACAAAAAAAGAAAAATATATCACATAAATTAAGACAGAGGGTGTATATCCATCTTTAATCATTTCTTATATGATTATATCAAATTTAATGAATAACGGAATGTTAAATATTTATATCTAAATTCGCCCCTAATTCGTAACCCCTTAATTGACTAGTAAGTCGCGGCATCGGGTGCACAGTCCCCCCGAATCATTGGTCTTTTTTTCTTTCCTTTTTGCTTTTTCATTTCCCTAATTACCGCGCTTTTTTGTTTGCTTCACACCTAGATTTCCCTTTATCTCCAGCTTTTTTCCTTTTTGCTTTCACACTCTTCGTATTTCTTTTTGGATTTACTCTCATTAATAAAAGAAAAAATTAATTTTAGATGTTTAACTTACTCTCATGAAAAGCATCCTACAAATATTAAGTACACAAGTCCTAAAAATTTACAGCCATATATTTAAAGCTAGAGTTTTGATATAGGATCAAAACACACGACCAATATCACTTTGGTCTTTCAAAATCAGCTCTTCACAACTAATATGCGTACAGTCTACAATTCTCACTCAAACCTATTTGGTGGCAAAGGGTCAAAGTATGTCATATAAATTTTAAAAATTACGTATTATTAGAAAGGATCAAGGAAATAAAAATTCAGTGGATATGTGTCTTGCCTATTGCACAGGAAAGATAACCTTTGCTCAACTTGGTACCTTTATCCTGTTAAGAGGTTTGAAATTTTGGATATGTACATTGGCTTGTGTTTTTCAAATTTTGAAATTTTGGATTTGTACATTGGCTTGTGTTTTTCAAGTAACAATCACGTGTTGCACCAAAGAAAAACACCTTTGATCTTAATTTTAAAAATTAGGAGTCTGATGCATAATTCAATACTTGAAAAAACAAATAAATAATGATTTCATCCCACGTCCTGTAAGAGTAAAATAAGACCCCACACAAAATTAGTGCAGAGGTACTCCACACACCTCAGACTAAAATATAGCAACTCTACCATCTTTATTTTGTCAATTGCAAGCATCCATTCACTAGATGCTGCTTTAACTCAAACGCCGCTCTCAATTAAATCTGCAGACCACGTCTAACATGAATAAAGGGGTACACTAAACCAAGCAATCAAAAACTGCAAATCAGAAACAGTAAAACAACAAGACAAGTCTACACATAGGCAGAGATACTGCTCGTTATGTTTCAGCAGTACACGTACAACTACGTTGTAGCAAACTCAAGTTACAGACCCAAAAAAAAAAAATATCCCACAAAAACTCACACGATCACTCAGTTTATCAAATCATTGTACAACCAGTCGTGCGACTGGAAAGATCAGCCGAAACACTGGAAACTTGAACACCATCTACTTCTTTGCCTCCTTGAAAAATAAGCAATATCACTGCAAATGAAGAAAACGACGAGAAAATACCGATGAAAAAATACATATAGTCATAGGAAAGTGCCAATGAACTCCTAGGCTAACTAGAAAGCGAAAAGGTCAAACTCATGGCAGGCAAGCCCAAGAGACCTTCCAAGGCCAGATTTGTCATACCTGCTGTGGCTGCTGATAATTTGTATATCCTGGGTAATTCCCGTAATACATATTAGGGTCCTGAGCAGGAGGAGCATATCCTCCATAAGCCTCGTATCCTTGGCCATATCCATAATATGCACCAGCACCAACACCGCCACCAGCACCCCATTGAGTCTGGTCGGACTACATAGAAAAATCAGAGTAAGCACAGTAGCGGATATACCAAAGTTAGATACTGCAAAGATAAGCCACAAACCTGTTTGTTAGAAGGGCTACGCCCCCATGAAAGCCGAATGCTTTGTCCTCCCAATTGTGTGCCATTCAAGCTTGATAAAGCCTGCTCAGCAGAAGCTCTGCAAATGCCGTGTGATAGAACATGAGAAAGGAACATGGACAAGAAATCTACGTTAAAATCATCAGATATTACCTACTGCCAAACTGAACAAAGCCACAGCGCTTTCCAGCCACTATCTTCACGTGAACCAATTCACCGTATGGGGAGAACACTTGCCGCAAATGTTCTTCTGCGACACTAGGATCCAAACCACCAACAAATATCTGTACATTTGAATATGAACAGTTAGAAGTGCATATACTAAAAAAATAAACCTCACATCAAAACGAGCTACCCACAGTTGTATTATTTGGGTCACTTTCGCCTTGAGTAGCTTGAGGACTTTGATAGGTAGCTGCAATGGTAAAAGATGTGAGTAGAAATGCAGTCATCAAAAAGTCCGAGCATCTAGAGTCAGGATTCACTCTCCAGCACGAAGAGAGGAATGGTCAGCAACATAAAAGTATAAAAGAACAAAGTCAGAATACACATCAATTCACCTAAGCTATATACATGTAGAGTGAGGTTTTATAAAACAGAAAATATAACCAAAACACAACGTTCCAATTCATTATAACCATCATTTTACATTTCCACATCTTCTCGGAAAAGAAAATCCATGAGCAGGGGAAACAGATGAATGCATTCAAACACAGAAAAGACAAAATCAAAACAAATAAGTATTCATAAGCGCTAGTTAAGCCAACACGTGAGCGCACACCCTTTGAAAGTCGTGGATTAGAAGTCCTAGGTTTGTGGCATGCACCCTTCTTAACATAAGCTGAAGGAGTTAGAGAACTGTTTGTAAAACCACTGAACAAACAACACTACCGACTCAGAGTCTCAGACGGTCAACAACCCCTTCTAATTCTTTAATGCAACAATATAAATATCAACAGTTTTACACATGAATCACAATTAAATTAAAAATAAATGTTATGGTATTCTATGAAAAGTATCAATGTTTTGCTCCTCAGCCTTCCATCATGTATTGATAACTGCTGTCCATCTATAAGACACTCATACAAGTATAAATAGAGGACAGATTCACATGATTTGTTTTGAAATATCAAAACAATTTCAAAAATAACAGACCAAAATGATGTCAAAAGTATCTGAACTTTTTTTGGGATATGGCAACTTGGAGACTCGAACCGACAGCCGTTGGAGGTGGAGGGTGCTTTCAACTTGAACTATGTTATTCAACTTGAACTATGTTATATTGCCCATCAAATTTTGAATTTACAATGCAGATATCACAATCGCAAACAAGGATTGAAGATGGAAACCCCTCTGAAGTTAATATATTATTTTTAAGCATTTCAGTAAAGACCAACAATCCCACATTATGCCACTTGCTGGTACTAGCATTGATACCTTACGCTAACATAGCGTAAGCCACATGTGTACTGAACAACCAATTTGATCCACAAGTTTATAACTCCAACTCCTTGTCGGCTGCACTTCGCATCGATTGTCTTCAGAATTTTAGTATTTTGGAAACACAAAATTATAGCTTGCAGATCTTTTATGCTAAGTATTGTATACAGATGACTAATTGAACAATCCGACCAAAAAAAGGACAGTAATTGGAATCGAAAGAATACTTCTCGACAAATGTATTAAAACTCAAATTTTCTCAAAAAAATGTATTAAAACTGAAATGATAGAATCACCTCAAATTATTAACCAAAGCAGTCCCACCATATGGAACAAAACTAGTGATATAACCATTTTTGCATCTCCTACAAGATTGATCAATTTTACAGTACTTTGACTAACGAAAGAAAAGGTGTTGATAGATGATGTTGATTTCCCAGTAGTAGCAGCAAACACCATTAAAACAGACCACTGTGAACGTGACACGCAAAGGAAGGAAAAGAATTGTAAGGAAATGAATGGAAACAGCTTGCTGCAGCATTATTTAAAGGTGTGCGAGATAGATCCTAACTGAAATAACACAAGGCCAACTGAGGAATTAAATAAACTGGTAAAATGAAGGAAGGAAATTTAAAAATGGAAATAATTTACTATGGCTCGTAATAGTAATTCAGGAACTGGAAATTAACTGAATGTAGCATAAAAATGCCACAAGAATACGAAGTAAGGATGCGTGACATAAACAAATAAACTGACCTAAAATGAGGCCACGCACTAAAGTGGAATCATTTCAGCTGAAATCAGTTCCAGGCCCCCATATGAGAGCCTCTCTGTTTCCTGCTTTGAGAAAACACGAGTTTTATAAGTTTGTGCACATTTTGAAACAATTAATGGCCCCACGTGTAGAAAGTTAAGTACTGGAAGAAAAGGATTTTAATGATTCCGATACTTCAAGCGCAAAGCGTAAAGAACAATCAGCTTATAGACTCTGAAAACGTCAAGAGATTTATGGCATCATTGGAAGCTAGATATCAGGAATGCAAACAACAAACAGTACAGTTCAAATTGCAAACAAAAGGAACAGAAAAAGTCCGCCTTCAGCATAGCAGATGAAAGGGTGGTATGGCCAAACCTTTCTGCAGGGTACCCACTGGTTTCTTGTTCGCAGCTGGGCCAATCCTCATGGGCCTAGTTGAACAAAGCACACCGTTCATTTCGGTCATAGCACGTAATTGTTCACTCTCATCACCAAACTTGACAAATCCATATCCTTTAGTACGACCAGTGATCCTATCTGTTACAACTTTTGCACCTTTTACTGATGAATACACGGGTTTGAATGTCTCTTGTAGCACATAATCCGTCACATCAGCAGCCAAATCACCAACAAATATTGTATACTCGGGTGAATCATCTCTCCTTTCACCGGCACCAAGAGATGCCCAGTTCATACGGAAATTCTGTTCCACATTTGGCATCAAGGTGCCATTATATGTCTGCAAAACAGTTTCTGCAGCAGCATGACTCCTGAACTCAAGGAATCCATAACCTTCAGACTGGCCACTTTGCTTGCTCCTGATGACCTTGGCAGAAACAAGCTGCAGAAAGAACAATGAAGCCATCGCATAAAGCAAATTAAAAAATAAGAGCCAGTATAACTAACGCAAATATTGAGCTTTCACATTGGTTTCCATCCTCTCCTCTAGGAAACTTTTGAACCCTTCAATACATCTTCTAAATTCACCTCCAATTTTTCGTTTAATAACCACCAAAGAAACCATATTTCCTAATATTAATTTCGCCTTTAATTAACAATTGTCCTCTAAAATTAAGAAACCAAACTTACTAACATTAATTTCTCCTTCGATTAAACAACAACCCCAACCTATATCCGAAACAATCAATTTACCTAACCAGCTCTAACAACCTAATAAACCTAACCTCCTGATATTAACTTCTCCTTCAATTCAACAGCACCACCAAGCTATATCAGAAATAAGCAATGTTCCTAACCAGCTCAATAACAACCTAAGAAACCGAACGACCTAATATCAATTTCTTCTTTAAGTAAACAACATCACCAGGCTATATTAGAAATAAGCAACGTTCCTAACCAGCTCAATAACAACCTAATTGTTGGAGTCCCACATCGGTGGGTTAAAAGGGTCCTTGGTCTCCTTATATGGTCTTGGGCAATCCTCCCCTCATGAGCTAGCTTTTGAGGTTGAGTTAAGCCCAAGGTCCATTTCTTTATCATGGTATCAGAGTCAGGCGCACCCAGTTCATTGTTTCCGATGTTGGGCCCCCCGTCTTACATTGTCCACGCTCCAGATGTCCAGCCCTGAGCGTGCGGGGGGTGTTGGAGTCCCACGTCGGTGGGTTAAAGGGTCTTTGGTCTCCTTATACGGTCTTGGGCAATCCTCCCCTCATGAGCTAGCTTTTGAGGTTGAATTAGGCCCAAGGTCCATTTCTTTATCAAACCTAATAAACCGAACCTCCTAATATCAATTTCTCCTTTAAGTAAACAACATCACCAGGCTTTATCAGAACTAAGCAACGTTCCTGATACAAGATCGACAAGGAAGACACAAAAACATACACCAAAATAGTCAACGATTTGAAGAACCGAGGACCCCTTTTGATGACCTCTCTCGGATTCACAAGAAGAACAAGAAAGGAAATGATATCAAGAGTAAAACACACTAAAAACAACAACGCTTGATGAACAAGATGCAATAACAACAACACACGGTTACAAGACAAGAACACAAATGGATTACACTAGATATAGACAAACGATTACAAGAAAGTAAAGATTGATAGATAGACAAATGAAGATGTAATATTAACAATACAAAAGCTTATTCCACCTTCTGACCTTTAATATCATACACAACCTAAACCTATCTCTTACGTGACCTCAAGCGAACCGAAATCACCAAGCAATCTCCGTTTCTAAGCAAATCATCAATACAAGGATTCCACCTTGAAAGAGGCTCTCAAAAGAGGCTACAAATATGTCATCTAAAATCTCTCCTTAAAATGAAGGCAAACTAGAGATTTATATGCCATGGGTCTTTATTACACAATGGGCCCAAAAGTGACCCTAAAAGCTATTGGGCCCAAAAGCGACCCAAAGCCCAAAATAATGTCATGGGCGTCCATGCTATCTCGAAGCCCACGGTATCTTCCAAACACGTCGTGGCTCAATGCTCCCGTGGATGACATCATCAAATGTAGCTTCTCCCGCGCTCCAAGCTATCATCCACACATGTATTTGTTCCCCTAAAACAACCAAATCTTGGATCCATAGATGTGATCCTTGAAGCATCGATCCCAAAGGAGTGGAGCCCATTGATCTTCTATCAGTTCCTAACCAGCTCAATAGCAACCTAATAAACCTAACCTCCTAATATTAATTTCTACTTTAATTAAACATCATCACCAAGCTACACCAAAAATAAACAACGCTCCTAACCAGCTCAATAACAACCTAATAAACCTAACCTCCAAACATTAATTTCTCCTTTAGTTAAACAACATCACCAAGCTTATATCAGAAATAATCAACGTTCCTAACCAGCTCAATAACAACCTAATAAACCTAACCTCCTTATATTAATTTCTAGTTTAATTAAACAAAAGCAGCATTCGCAGAAAAAGCTGGTTAAATTACCTCGCCGGTATGATAAAAGCAAGTGGAGAGATAATTCTCATCCATCCAATACTGCAAATCCCCAATCCAAAGCGACCGAACCTCGTTCGGATTCGACATGGAGCTAGGACTCGGATTACTCGTCGGAATAGCAGCACCGTATTGTTGCGATGGCTGTTGTTGTTGCTGCGCCCACGAAGGTTGAAATTGTGGCGGTTGTTGTTGTTGTTGCTGCTGAGGTGGCATCATCCATTGCTGTTGTGGTGGTGGTTGTTGTTGCTGGTACTGTTGTTGTTGTTGATGTTGATCCATTGGTGCCATTGGTGGCTGGGGGATTCCACTTTGTGGCATCATTTTTGCAGGCGAAATTGAGCTGGATTTTGTTGAAGAAGAAGAAAGGGGAAACCCTAGGGGCATAAAAGAGAAGAAAAAAAAGTTTGTACCCGTGAAGCGAGATAAGGTTCTCGCGGAAAGAGAGGGGACCTAGAAGAGTGTACGTGGGGCCTTTATAAGAGGATGGGTATTGGGGCCTTTGTTGGCCCAACCTTTATGGACCATTCAAGGTGAAATTTTTAGGCCCAGTGTCCATCAAAGTGTTCGATTTTTTTAAGTATTTGGAAATTTGTTTGTCAAAGAATGACAAATTATATAGCCAAACACTTTTCGTCAATCAAATCTTACTTGGGATATCTGTGGCAAAACGGATTCTTAAATTTTTGTTTCCCAAATGTGTGATGTTGAATTTTTGTACCTACTAAATAAGTTTTGACATGTGCCTACAAGATATAACTTGTGGTCATTTGAACAAGTTTACTGTTTTGAAACATCTTGAACATCGGTAAAAGTTAGAATTTATGTTTGATGGCAACAATCCTAAGTCATTACTTGTTTGGTCAATTCAGCTGATTCAATGTCTTAAAATGTCTTGATCGTCTGTCTTATAGTTATAGGCAAACATTAGAATTTATGTTTGTCGGGCAACATACCTAATTTCTAACTTTTTGCCTATAAGGTATAACTTTTGGCCAGTTGTGTAGGTTCATTGTCTTGAAAGTCCTGAATGTCTGCTTCATGCAAAAGAGTTAGAACGTCCACCTTATGGACAAATTTTGTTAAGCGGCAAAAAAAATTAAGATCATTCCTTATATGGAGGCTATTTTTGTTGATGGGAAAACAAAATATCAAGATCAGACCATTTCAGGATCATTTTGGAACTTAACTCGACAATTTCTTAGATTTGTCAATGAATTTCATGTAGACACTTGAACTAAGGCTTAATTCAGTTGCGCGTCTAAACACATGATAAAATGTTCTTATAATGCATATTCTAATTGAGGTTAACTTAACTGCCTAATAGATACATTTTATGTGATTTGACTTAACTACCTAGTAGTCGCTCAAAAACAAAACTTTAAATTTTGAATCTATAAAAATGTCCAGTAAGAACACTTCACCCTATGTTCTGATGTTCACTTTGAATAGGCAGCAGTTCAAATGCTACATAAAGTTGTCAATAAACCATAAAGTTTTGTAACATTGAAAAACCACAGAAGTATACTCGAGTATTAATCTTTTCAAGCACAAAAACTTACATTTCCCTAAAATTGTGCATGAAAGCAACTGCATATAAGATAATCATTTTCATGTTTGCTTTGTAAGTGGCACAATAATTTCTACCTATTCAAGGTACTACTATAACAGCATTGATGCTGAGAACAATATTAACTACAGCTACCAAAAATGTTGTTCCATTTAAGAATGCATGGAATTTAGCAACTTCAAAGCCAGTTCCTCTTGCTCTGCTAAAGATATTGCATCAGCAGCAATACCTTCTTTAGCAATGTCCCCTTTCCTGTCACCATCTTCGTCGTCGCTGTCGAAATAAATCTTTGATTTCTTGTCGACTCTATCTCCGGGGTTTTCCGCGTCTGAACTGGAGAGTTCTTCATCTTCCTCCTCCTGCTCTTCTCTCCCTCTCTTATACTTCATCTTCTCCTTGATTCGTTTTCCTTTGCGACGTTTGCGGTCCAAATCCTTGTCTTCCTTATCGGCCACCTTCAAGTCCTTTCTCAATTCAGCGTACCTCTGATTTACTGCATCATCGACAAGAATAGAACAAAGTGTGAGAACGCAACAGATGCGATTGATCATTGAAATGCATTGATGCACATCTAACGACTTAACATCAGCAAAATAAATAACCACTTCACGCCTGAACACAGAACTAAGGTCGCATAACCAAATTTTGCTGCACAGTAAGCAGAATATGCAGGAAATGGCTAGACAGACTCGAACTGCAAACTCAAACGTGTTAGAATTAAGAACTGCAGAAAGAGTTCTAATGTTTTCCTCGGATACTGGAACGAAAGCTTTTAAGACACCTGGATATATCAGTAGTACCTTTTTCTTTGTTAAGCTGAACAGAGTCAGCACCACTGCTTGTGGCTGCTAATCTTGCAAGAGGAGGTAACGTGTTCCCTTCCTCATCAAACACAACCCTTGTCCCTACTGGTCTGTGGACATTGATCTTTAGTTTCTTTTTCTTCATAACTCTAGTGGCCAGCCTACAAAACAATCCAAACAATGGAAGCAAATTCAGTAACAATGAAGATTATAGACATTATAAAACCAGAAGCAGCTAAGAGAAATACAAGGAGAATTGAAAAGAAGAGTATAATGTAGATGCAACATCATATCAACATATATTTAAGGTCAGCAGATCAATGATTGATGAAAAACTTTCTAAAATTGCATTTGCACCATGCAGTGCAAGTAAGATTACCAACAATCCACTCTGCTAGCTATTGGCTCCTCGCTTATAAGAAAAAAGCTCAAGACATCTAATGGACAAATCAGAAAAGTGATCGACATACATATCATGTCCTTTGCTGTCAATATTTTCTCCAGCTTCTTGTGCCTCCTTAGCTAGGAGGAGATCTTCCTCCACTTCCTCTACATCTGATTTAGCTCTAGCTGGCTTCTTAATTGGAAGTTCCAACAAATTCTCGTTGCCCGTGTCCTCTGGTATGAGAGATAATGCTTCAGACACTGTCTTCCCTTTAAGTTTCTGTTTCAGAAATCGGATTTTTGGGGTCATAGGAAGACCCAATGAAGCAGAGAATTCATCAATAGGAAGTTTTGTAACATCAAAAATCTCTTTATCTTTCTGTTTGTGTATGGACTTCAAATATGTCACAAAAGCCCTTTGAGCCAGATGCTGTAGTTCAGGGTACTTGACCAATAAAGAAGCAAGTAGATCCGAGACGGACTGTATCTTCTTTTCATTTGCCTGTTTCACACTGATAATCAGCCAACAAAACAACAAGATGCAGTGTGACAGTGGATAAATTATAATTTTATGTCCTCCACATCAGTTGTTAAACAAAAGTAGATGAAATCCTACCTTGATAACTCGAAGGGGAATCTTTTTCTCTTCCAACTTTTCAAGCATTTTCATTTCGGATGGCATCACGAATAAAACAGATCTTCCACCTGAAAGGTAACGAGCAGTGCGGCCAACTCTGTGTATGTAAGCAGCACAATCTTCAGGACAGTCCACCTGAAAGGTGAGTTTGCATCATATACATGTCAAACGTTCTTCTTTCTTTACAATAGCATCCACATCCTTTAAACGGATGAAAGATCACTAATATTAAAGCAGGCTTTCGGCTCTAAAAAACATTAAGAACTAACCTGGACAACCCAATCAACCGCCTTATTAAAATCAAGCCCCCTCGAAGCAACATCAGTAGAGAACAGAACAGAACGTTGTTCACAAAATTGTGAGTAAATTCCCATCCTTCTATCTTGCTTCATCCTTCCATGAAGACATTTGAGGGGAATCCCAGGACGGAGTTTTTTGAAAGTTTCGAAAACAAATTTTACCTGTTGAATCGGGAACGGTAAAAAATGAAAGTTAGGAAGCATCACCAGAAAAATAGAGCAAAAGTTGAACCGTCAATACTCTGAAACACGATTCGATATAGCAGATAGAAAATTTTCTTTTTCAAAAACAAGTGATATAACGAGGTCACTAGTGCTTTACGACGTTAGATACCAAACTCATTATGTTCATTGAAAATTCTCAATTTTAGGATATCCCAAGAAGAAAGTCCATATACCTGCTTGCAGCTTGATAGGAAAACCAATATCCTTGAGTTAAGATGTGCCTTTATAAAACTCCACAACATGTCTAGTTTCTTATCAAGAGGAACAAGCATTGCTGTTTGTTGTAAGCGATTGGGAGTCGCAGTATCAGACTCCTCATGTACACCCAAATATTCAGGGTCTTTCAGACTGAGCCTTGCCAGATCTTGAACAGACTTCGTCTGGGTTGCTGAAAACAATAAGGTCTGCCTATGTTTAGGCAATTGTGAAATGATTGCATTTAATTCCTTCTTGAAACCCACATCAAGAATACGATCTGCTTCATCAAGAACTAAAACCTGTTCCCTGGCCAGGAAAAGTGCACCCAAGTCAACAACTACATAGACACAAAAAATTCTAACGCATAGGAGGAAGACAGGTACAAAAGTGTTTTCACAAAAGACAGTGAAGAACAGGATGCAAAGCAATATGGAACATACAATTTGCAATTTCAGAAACATCTTTTTACATGGTACTTCTACATAATAAATACATGCACACTTCACGATTTTCTAAGTATCTGGGTCATGCTCTTTAAAGAGGATCCAAAATTTTCAAATGTCTGGGCGGACAAGGCATGAAACAAAAAACAAGTACCAAAAGAGTTCATGATGCATGATACTAAGAAACGCAGAAATACATTGAAACAACAATGAAGGATAGTCCAAATAGCACCAAACACCAAAGCCCAGGCAGTCTACAGTTTCTATACTAACATTAATGAAATAAGAGAAAACACAAAACAATTCCTGATGATGCAGAGTATGTACTCCCTGCCTCTTATCAAGGACGAGACATAGTAAAAGAGCCTTAGGAGGGGAGGAGGGCAAAGAGTTGTTAACTGGACCTGAAGTTGTGAACAATCAAAATTTGGTGTCTCATCCATATGCTGAAGAAGGCGGCCAGGGGTGCAGACCAAGATGTTCAAAGCATTAACATGCTCTTTCTCAGCGTCAACATCTTTGCGGCCACCAATCAGAAGGCCAGCACTAAAACCATGATGTTTCCCAACAGATTTAAGCACTTCAAAAAGTTGACCAGCTAACTCTCTTGTGGGAGACATTATGATGCATCCAACACCGTCCTCTGGTCCCCATCGAGCTTTATACAATTTCTCTAGCACCTAGACATAAAATCTAATTAAGTGGCTGAATTTACAAAAATGGTAAGAAACAGAAATCACACCACTAAAGAACTAAGGGATTCAAGCACCAAAGCACCAAAATATAACGATGGAACCACCGTAGCAACATTTCAATTAACAAATTGAACATCGAAGCAGCAACCACCTAAGAGATTGAAAATCTACATTCTTTTGTCAAGAAAAAACAAGGGGATAAGAGATTGAAAATCTACATTCTTTTGTCAAGAAAAAACAAGGGGATGATTTCACATGAATAAGAGCCATCTTACAGAGAGCTCATACAATGTAAAGGCAACGTTTATACCAAATCCAAACTGAATGTCTGCACTACAATCACAAAGAAACATGGTAAAAAGTTAAAATCATTTTTAACTTTGCAAGAAGGAATCATTAACAGTTTCAGGAGGGAGCTCAGCTAATAGCATCAAAGATTCTATGGTAAAATGTTTCATTTGCTCTCGATTCTCTCGTATGTAAGCCAAGTAAGCATCACCGTATCCATTTTTAGGAGCTCAAGGTTAATACTTATAGCAGCTTAACAAGCTCAATGTGAAGCGGATATAAAATAGCAGTAAGCAAGAATACTTCAGATTGGTTTAGTGAAGCACACAGAGCATAAAAGAGGATAATGATAATTTTTTTGAGCTCATTACACAATTTGAGAAAAAAAGAAACATCAACTTAGCATACCATCACTCCTGTTTTGCCCTGTTTCGAATGAATACAATCCAATAACTAGCATAGCTAGTTAGCTACCCATTTATGTCTAATGCACTACCTAAGTTGACTGATAAGAACAAAATCTAAATATTTGACTAAATGACTAAAGTACCAAAAAAATGTGAAGGGTCAAATACACACCTGAGGTATCCCAATTTTCGAGTTTCATACAGAACTATCACCAACTATCTATTAATCCAGACCTCAAACATCAATTATTCCCTTTTCCTTTTCCTACCTGAAAGGTGGTAATCTATGGTAACCCAATTTTTTATTTCGAGTACCATACTAAACTATCACCATCTATCTATCTAAACAGACCTCAAATATCAATTACTCCCTCTTCCTACCTGAAAGATTGTAATCTAAGGCTAAGTTGCTCGGACTCGGGTGCGGGTATTCGAGACGGTTGTGGATCCGAGAGTCGGATTCGTCAAAATATAAATTTTAAGATTCGAGGATGCGAATCCGAGTGTGGATACGGGTGCGGGGATTTGGATAAAAAAATTAAATATTATAAATATAGAGTTATGAAGATATTTACCAAAAAATAAAAATAAGTATAATTAAGAATTTAAACTAATGCTGTCAAAGTAAGAGTACACTGATCAACACAGTGCTGTCAAAGTAATCACGTTTTTTAGTTTTTACTTTTTATTAAAACATATATCTGTTAATATACACGTGTTAATATATGTTATTAACAATACAAACAAATAAAGACCGTCACTTTAACCAAAAAAAAACACAAAAACATCACTGTGTCCGACGACGACTGAGGTGGGAGAAACGTCGTCTCTGTTACGGTGGTCATTGATAGGGATTTTTTCAGTTAAGTTGCCTGTTAATTATTCGTTGTTTCCCCTCAAATTTCTTCTTTAGTTTGGTCAACGTCTCCAAAATCGGTTGACCGAATCGGAGACGGCGGAAGCACCCGTCCCCGTCCTCGCCTCAGTCTCGTGTCGAGACGGGTTCGGCGGCAAAACAGCCGAGTCCGAGCAACATAGATCTAAGGTGTCCCAATTTTCGATTTTCGAGTTCCATACTAAACTATCACCAACTATCTATCTAAACAGACCTCAAATATCAATTACTCCCTCTTCCTACCTGAAAGATGGTAATCTAAGGTATCCCAATTTTCGATTTTCGATTATCGAGTTCCATACTAAACTATCACCAACTATCTAACTAAACAGACCTCAAATATCAATTACTCCCTCTTCCTACCTGAAAAATGGTAATCTAAGGTATCCCAATTTTCGATTTTTGAGTTCCATGTAGAACAACGGACACCTCAGGATCGAACACCGACACTAGAGAAAATTACTAAACCGAGACCTCAAGAAAATAAACAAGAAAAGATGCTTATAGAGAAAGAAGAGAAGTAAGCAATAGATAAGCTTGTATTGCTTGGTGCATCTTACACAATGAACTTAAAGCCTATTTATAGGCAAATGACTACACAATTATATGGACACAAATTTGCTAAGTTACCATATATTTACACCACATAATCTATTATTGAACAAACATATAACCACACACTTATTTTATTATTGAACAAACATATAACCACACACTTATTTTATTATTATCTCAACTACCACTCACCATTATTTGTTGGGTTTGTAGTTTTAACACTCCCCCTTAAACCCAACTTCCATCTTAGTCTTCATTCCTAGTTGATAAGAGAAGCCATCGAGCTTGTTGCCGTTCAAGCCTTTTGTGAACAGGTCTGCAACTTGATCTTCTGTTTTGACCTGCACCATGTGTATTTCTTCTTTAAGAACCTTTTCACGGAGAAAATGGTAATGCACTTCCACGTGTTTGGTCCTTGCGTGGAACACCGGATTCACCGCTAAACGTATTGCCGATTGGTTATCGCAATACAAAGGAATTGCATACTCCAGTGGTTGATGCAAATCCTTCAAAAGTTGGGTAAGCCAAGTACTTTCCTGAGCTGCCATCGCCGCTGCTCGGTACTCTGCTTCTGTTGTTGACAACGAGACAGTTGGTTGCCTTTTGCTACACCAAGAAATTGCTCCAGATCCAAGCATAAACACATACCCTGCTGTTGAACGTCGGGTATCATGATCACCAGCATAGTCAGCATCAGAGTAGGCAGCTAATTTGCAATCTCCACCTTTCTTGTACATGATGCCATAGCCAAGCATACCCTTGACATATCTCAAAATCCTTCGAACTGCTTCCAAGTGAGGCTTCTTCGGATTTTGCATGTATCGACTCATCACCCCAACTGCAAATGAACTATCGGGTCTCGTAAGTGTTAAGTAGATCAAACTTCCAACCAATTGTCGATACATAGTAGCATCTTCCAAGTCCTTCCCTTCATGAGCACACATTTTGACATTCTGCTCAATTGGAGTTGAAATCGGCTTGTAGTTAGTCATTCCAAAATTTTTCAACAAATCTTTGAAATACTTTTGCTGGTGCAGAAAAATTCCTTCTTCGGTACGATCAACCTCTAAGTCGAGGAAATGCTTGAGTTGACCCTTCTTTCATCTGGAATCGAACCGATAAATTCTTCTTTGTTCGAAGAATTTCATCTTCACAATCTCCCGTGATGATCAAATCATTGACATATACTAGTACTATAGCTAGTTTTCCTCCATTTACTTTGACAAACAAACTAGGATCTGCAGGTGCCACCGAGTAACCACTATGCGTAAGAAATTCAGCAATCTTACCATACCAAGATCTCGGTGCTTGTTTCAACCCATAAAGCGCCTTCCGAAGCTTACAAACATATTCAGGATGGTCTTGACTCCAAAAACCCATCGGCTGATCCATGTAAATCTCCCGATCTAACTCTCCATGCAGGAACGCGTTCTTCACATCCATCTGCCACAGGTTCCAATCTTTACTAGCTACTAGAGCCAGTAGGACACGCACGGTTGTGAGCTTCGCCACCGGGCTAAACGTTTCATCATAATCTAGCCCATATTGTTGAGAGAATCCTCGAGCTACCAGTCGAGCCTTATGCCTCCCAATCGATCCATCTGTACGACGCTTTATCTTGTAAATCCACTTGCACGAGATAGGCTTCACATCTCTTGACTTTGGAACAAGATCCCAAGTCTGATTTTGTTCAAGAGCAGCAATCTCCTCTTTCATTGCTTTGGTCCATTCTGGCTTTTGAGATGCTTCTTCAAATGTCTCCGGCTCTTTTGAATCGACCTCATCCAATATAGCAGCATTAGCATATTTTGGATTCGGCTTCGGAACTCTTGTTGATCTTCTAAGTGGAGTTGGTGCTTCCACTTCACAAGGCTCACCATCTTCGTTTGGATGATGGTATACACCGATTTGCCATGGATTCTGAGTTGCACCTTCTTCGACATCTCCACTATCATTAACGACATCAGTTTCACCTAGACTCATCTGCATTTGTGAAATCTGTAATTCATCCTTCAGAATATCTGAGTCTGGCAATGTCTCCTTATCTGATGACCACCATGAAGAAGTTTCATCAAATACAGGATCACAACATCTCCACCCTTTTCTTTGACTATCATAGCCAACAAAGATACACCTTATAGCTCTCTTATCCATTTTGCTACGTAAGTGATTAGGCACAAATACATAGCATACACATTCGAAAACTCGAAAATAGCTAACTGTAGGCTTCATGTTCCATAGCTTTTCAAAGGGTGAAAGGAAATGTAACTTTTGTTAAGGAAGCCTATTGATTACATAAGCCGCAGTTCTCATCGCTTCCGCCCAAAAACGTCCCGGTACGTTCCTTGCATGAAGCATACTTCGACATATTTCTGTCAGGTGCCTATTCTTCCTTTCCGCAACACCATTTTGTTGTGGAGTGTTCGCACATGTGAACTGATGGCGTATTCGACGCTCCTGAAGAAAGTCATAAAACTCATCTGAAGTATATTCTCCCCCATTATCGATGCGTAGACATCTAATGCCTTTGTTGACCTCTGCTTTTGAAACCTTTTTAAATTCTTTGAATTTTGACAGTCTTCGATTTTTCCTTCATAAAATAAACCCACACATATCTGGAAAAATCATCAATAGGTTACCATGTACTTCATCCCACCAATGGAGGCTTGTTTAACAGGTCCAAACACATCAGAGTGGATTAACTCTAATGGTTCCTTTGCTTTAAATTTGGACTCTTCATACGGGAATTGATGAGCCTTCCCATATTGACAGCCTGCACAAACTGTGTCTGTTTTCACCTCAAGTTTAGGAAGTCCTTTTAGCATCAACTTCCTCATCATCACATCTAGCTTGACTTAGCCGCATGTGCCACAAGTCTGCCGTCTCGTTCCTTCTTGTCTTCTCTACGTATGCCGTTTCTGCTGACATCACATAGACCGACTCTAATCTTCGTCCCTTCATCACTGGCTCCTTGGAAATCTCACAGTCACAATATACCTTCACATCTTGTGGACCAAATAGAACCAAATGGCCTGAATATGTTAACTGTGACACGGAAAGAAGATTTTTCTTCATCCCCGGAACATGGTAGACATTTTGAAGTGCCACTTCGATACTGTTGCTATGAGGAGACACCACTGTATTACCAACATGAGCAATTGGTAACTAAGAGTTGTTTGCTATCACCACCACATGACTTCCCTTGTATTTTGATAAGTTTTTCAACTTATCTTTATCACCCGTCATATGGTTCGAGCAACCTGAGTCAACGATCCAGTCATTTTCATAATCAATTTTACTAGATGTTGTTACTGTAAGGGCTAACTCCTCCTCTTCAGCAGCAAAGGATGCCTCTGCATCCCATTCTTCTTCATTGTTGGAGGTAACGACATTACCTTCCACAGATTTTTCCTTCGAACGACAGGTCTTTGCCATGTGGCCCTTTTTCCCACATTTGTAACACTTCCCTTCAAATCTTTTCTTGTTTTCATATTTCTTCGATCCTCCCCCTTCACGAGTGCTTCCTTCGCCTTGATGACCCTTTGATTCGTCATCATTTTTCTTGGATCCATCATTCTTTCGCTGCTTGAAATTCCGCTTGCCTTTATTGGCGTAGAGTGCCTCTTCATCATTCTTTAGTGAGACTCCTCCCATTTGTTTAGCTAAGGCTTCTTGACCAGCTAACAAATTCTCGAAATCTACAAGTAATGGTTGATTTTGCCATCCCTATACTGCAGCGACAAAGTTTCTGTATTCTGGCTTCAGACCATGGATGATAATTCGTTTCATCCTAGTCTCATTAATACGAGCCTCTGGATCCAGTTCGGAAATCTCTTGACACAGTGACTGTACTTTGTGGAAATATTGTGCAATAGTCATATTTCCCTGAGTCACCGACAATAACTCGCTTTCAAGAAGTTGGAGCTTAGAGTCGTTCTTCTTCGAAAACAGCTTGGCGAACGTATCCCAAGCTTCATTTGGGGTCTTTGCATCTTGGATTTTCTATAGCAAATCCTTCTCGACAGTTGTTTTCAATGCAAACACTGCTTTCCCTGCTTTTATTTTCCATTTTCTCAACGTGCCGTTTGCATCCTCTGCTTCTGGCCGTGTTACTTCAGTTCCGTTGACAACCTCCCATAGGTCTTGCCCTTGCACATACGACATTATGCAAGTTGACCATGTGTTGTAATTGTTGTTGTTCAGCTTCTCCATTCCGCCGACAACATGTAGGTCTGTCATCGTGCCGTCGAAATACTATCAAGGCTGAACACGAACAATACTTCACACGGACAAGCACCGACCAAGCTAGGAACCTTCGAACAAACTCCACTAGAGTGACGAACACTATGTATTAATAGTGTCTCGTACAGAGGTTAGTGAACGAGTGGAAACATTTCCTTCCTGTGAAGATCAGACAATGCTGCAATCACGGGACAAGGAAAAATTATCACTCCTCCAACCAAGCTCTGATACCAATTGTAGAACAACAGACACCTCAGGATCGAACACCGACACTAGAGAAAATTACTAAACCGAGACCTCAAGAAAATAAACAAGAAAAGATGCTTATAGAGAAAGAAGAGAAGTAAGCAATAGATAAGCTTGTATTGCTTGGTGCATCTTACACAATGAACTTAAAGCCTATTTATAAGCAAATGACTACACAATTATATGGACACAAATTTGCTAAGTGTACCATATATTTACACCACATAATTTATTATTGAACAAACATATAACCACACACTTATTTTATTATTGAACAAACATATAACCACACACTTATTTTATTATTATATCAACTACCACTCACCATTATTTGTTGGGTTTGTAGTTTTAACATTCCATACTAAACTATCACCAACTATTTATCAAAATACAACTCCAACTATCAATTGTTCCCTTTTCCTACGTGAACTATGGATAATTAGTTGGTTATACTTCATATATTAAACTCGCACTCATGATAACTCAGCTGTAAAACTCGAAAAAATCAATACTTTAATTTTTTTTTTGACTATTAACTCAGTAAAATAAACTACATATCCATATTGCAAACGTACCGGAATAACAAAAGCCAACGTCTTCCCTGACCCAGTTTTTGCGGCTCCAAGAATATCCCTCCCAGAAAGAGAATGCGGCAAAGAAGCCCTTTGAATGTCAGTCATAGTTTTATACTTACACTGAGTTAACCCATCCTTAGTTTTCTTCGAAACCGGCAACTGACTAAACCTATCACAACCAGCATACCTAGAAAATGAACCATCCGGTAAACGTCCAACCGGAGCTTTGTTCGTTAACGGGTCAAATGATAACGGGTTTGACCCAGATTCGGGTTTGACCGACTCTATCCATGCTTCTAGTAGCTCAATTTCGTTAACTTCCGATAACCGGTTCTGTATTTTCACTTTCCGGGATTTTGACTCGTGATTTCTCATAATTTTGCAATTAGGGTTTTGGATTTAGCTGAGCTAATTGACAATTAGGGGTTAATTGAGGTTAATTGAAGAGATTATTAGAGTTCTGTTGACGGAATTGGTGTCGCCGGGAAGGGAAATGGGAACGGACGGCGGGATTTAAGGCTGAGCTGGTGATGACGGCGGCGGAGGGTTTTAAGGAGATTTAAGGTTCGTATTTTGGCCCATTAGATGTGTTAGATGGGTGGGTCAAACGGGTCACTTTATTAAACGGGTCACTTTGTTTTTAGTTGTCTTGTTAGGGGTCGTTTGGCAAGCGGAATAAGGAATGACTAATTTTAGGATGAATTTATTCTATATTTGGTTGGAATAAAATATATGGAATAATTCATCTCGAGATTAGTTAGCTTGAAATTATAATGTTATTTTTATTTCTTCTTGAGTAATGAGTGTGAGATAGCTAATCTCGAATAGTTAATTGTAGGATAACTAATTTCCCAGCCAAATAACCCCTTATTTGTTTCAATTTAATTATCTCATTTATGAAATCAATAGAAGTTTATTATATTGTTTTAATATTATCCCTATCACTAAATGACTATATAAAAAATATAGTACTTAAATTTATATTTTCAAAGCACAACTAATAAGGTTAGTTTGATAAATTAATTTTTTAGTAAATATTTTATTAAGAAGAGTGTCGAGATAATAAGAGTCAACTATTTTTAAATGAAGAGAATAGTTCACAGCAAAACAATAACACATTCATGTTGCTACATAAGTAGGATGTGGAGAAGGTGGAATGTATTCAGATTTTATCAATGATATAGTTAAATTATTTCGTTGTTCTTTAATTTAAGACATAAATAGTTTGTAAAATAACTAGTGGACGTAAGAAGAACAATAACTAGCAACAGAAAAGTATTGCTATAAAAGAATACTATACTCGAACAACATAAAATAATACAGTATTATACGTCGACTAACAGGACAATCCAATAGGTAACAATCATCCAAACAAGCTCTCATCTTTTCAAACTCCACTTGTGTCATTACACGAAATATGTCATTCCCTTTGTTCTTAAATATATGTTACATCTTTAGGTTGCACGCACGTTATGAAAAACATTAACGAGAAGGTAATCGAGGTTGCTGCTCTATATTTGGCAAGGGCAGAAATCAAAAACCCAATAATAGAAATAACCCAAACAACAAGGGCATATAAGCAAAACAAATAGACAGCTTACACGCTTTCCTTTTTGTTGCGAGGGTACTTCTTCGTGCTCCTTTTTATACGTTCGATTCAATTTCCCATTTTGCAATAAATATCAGTAATAAAAAAAATAAATCAATCTTTTTTTCTTCAGATTTCTATACAATTTGAATAATATACACAATATACAAATCAAATATACACTGAAATATATCAGTAATTATTATTGTAGAGTTGAAAAAGTGCGAAAAAAGTGAGCTATGGGTTACAAATTTACGGCGGAAGATGGCGGTGCTACACTTAGCGATGCTTTGTTATTCACTACTATGTGTATTATTGGTTTACCTGTTGATGTTTATATCAAAGATGGTGCTGTTTATTCCGGTATTTTTCATACTGCTTCTGTTGATGATGATGATGATTATGGTGAGTTTTATGAAGAACCTTTTGAGATTTATTGATTTGTAATGTGATTATATTGGTTTCTGGATTGGAGTAGATTAGTTTTGGCATCCGATCTGGATCCTGTTGGGTGGTGGAGCTAGGATTCCGCGTAAATTAAACATGGTTGAAATTGTACTTTTTGTTATAATGTATGTGCAGTAGATGTTGAATTCCTTTTGCTTCTTTGTGTGTTTACTTTGTCGTATTTTGAGCCTCCTTAGTGGAAATCAATCTTGGTTGTATGATCCTGTTGGGTGGCGGAGCTAGGATTTCGCATAAAATTAGACTGTTTATACATGGTTGAAATTGTACTTTTTGTTATAATGTATGTGTAGTAGATGTTGAATCCTTTTTGGCTTCTTTGTGTGTTTACTTCGTCGTATTTTGAGCCTCCTTAGTGGAAATCAATCTCGGTTGTATGTCTTGTAAATTTGTTATTTTGTGTATTTTCATTTCGAATGAAGAATGTGAGAATATTCCATTGGAAGTTAAAGTATTGGGAGAGGTGATTAGACGAGACATGTCGCAACTTCAGCTTACAGAGGACAATGACCTTAAATGGGAGGATGTGGAGGGCGTAGAAGGTTAGTAGGTAATGGAGTGTTGTCTTGCTTTTCAACGAGTTTAGGCCTGGTGGTGTCTATTGTGGTGTTAGCCTTATTCTGGGTAGTTGTTGTTAAGGTTTTTTTTGTTTGGACTAGATCAGTTTCGGTATCCCATTTGGATGTTTCCATGACTTTGTAGACCTTTTTCCATATCTTATTTTAAGTATTTGCACTGCAAATGAAGAGAATGTGAGGATATTCTAGTCTTTGATTTTGTACTTTTTGTGGCTTTCATAGAGAGGAATAGTGGGGAATGATTACATAGGGTTCATATAGCTGATTTCAATAATTTGGGATTAAAGTGTTGTTTGGTAGAGTGTATAAGAATAGTGCTGACCAGGGTGCAATTTTTTTGATACTCGTAGTGTCCTGGCTAGCTTGCACGCACATCAACTAATTCCTCGGGATACTTGTCACCTTCCACTAGCGAAAAGTACCAGGTAACTCTGTCCACCAACGCTAGGACAGATGAGAAGAAATAGGTAACTCTGTCCACCAAGGCTAGGACAGATGAGAAGAAATTACCTAGTGTTTCGTTCTCCTTTAGAATTTGAATTTGAGTCCTCGTTGTTTTCAACTACCTCATTGACCACTAGACCACTCTCTTGGGTAAGTGTGCAATGCTGAATAGGCTGTACTAGTAATGTTGGGATTAGTTGCGCTGGAATATTTCTTGTCCATTGTCTTTAACTTTAACCATGCTTATCCATGTAGTAATAGCCCTTGTATTACTAATTCATGGTTTGCTATGTATTTGCTATTGCACCTTGTAATACTGAATAAGGTGTATAACTGTATTAGTTATACATAGGCTGAAAATCCTACCAAACAAAAGATTAAATAATACCATGTCTAGTATATGTAATTAGATTCTCTAATATATCCTACCAAACGACCTCTGAGGGTTAGTTGATTTGATTTGCTGATTGCGGTATTTACAGTACCATGGGTCAAGTGTTTAGCTTACCAAGTACGGGACTTACAAGAATCCTTATTGTCATCTCTCTCTTTTCGATTCTTGGATTAGCTATTGTTTTGAAGAGGGCAAAGATGACTAAGAAGGGTAGTCGAGAGTCGAATGTTGCACATGGAGGTTTGATAGAAACACTCGTAATTCTGTCCGAAGATCTTGTCCAAGTTGTCGCAAAGGTATGCTTTTGGACATTCCAATTCTGCAATGCCTATTTGTTTCCTCTATGGTTGGTCCTTTTTTCTCTGCTTATACTTGTACTTTGCAGGGGGTTGTGGTATCTGCTGATAATATTCCAGGACATTTCAATGGAGATAATATAGGTACCGTTTGTAGCAATATCACTTATCCCGAATGCAAGACGAAGGATATGAAAGCAACAAAGTCCAAGTTGTCTACCATGGACGGAGATAAAGCTAGTAAAGAAAGGTTTGTGCTGGCTAGACTCATTACATATTCATTGTTAGAAGTGCCTCTTGATCTGTCAGCTTTTGCATGGAAAAGTTACATATTGCTCCGGCAGACATTACTTTGGCTTGTTCTTCAGATTCTGCCATTAAATTATTGAAAGAAAAAAAATATATATATTGAAACCAATCTGATGAATATCTATAGAGCGGATAACTAATAATGGTAAAGTAATTTCTTAGTCAGTTTTGGTTAATAATCTTTTTGTTCATATATAGGCTGATAAGTGAAGTTAGAAAGCTTGTTCACCCAAATGTATTTGTTTGTTCTATCACTAGTTTTGGGATGGCTATATAGAGGGTGTTTTGGGAGAAGTGCAATGTGATAGGAAGATACCTAATAAAGTGATAAGTAAGCTCTGTACTTAAACACTTCAGCGAACTGCAATTAAGGCAGTTCACCTTATTTAAGTTGCATCTTAGTGTAGGCATCATCCACACACAGTAACCATGGTCTCCATCAAGAAGGGTGGGGGTGGGAGGTTGAGGGGGTGATGAAGTAATAAGAAATTTCATTGCTGGCGTCAAGAAGATGCAGAATACTACAGAAGTTTGGAAGATAACAAAACTTCGTTATCTCAATTATAAAAAAGACTAAATTAGCACAGGCCGCTACCAAAGTTCAAAAAGTACTGAGGAGAATCTATGGGTGAAAGGGTATGCCAAGTATATAGATACAAAAGACTCTAGCCTTGAGAGAGTGATTCGGAGTTGATAAACCTTCAAAACATTTGCTGTTCCTTTCTGCCCATACACACCCAAAAATACTAGCAGGTATCATCTTACTCCTTTTAAAGAGGGATATGATTTCTTTGGTAAAATTTGGTGAAAGTCAAAAGTGAAGTTTTCTAGCATAAATTACCTTAACCATCTTATTATTTTAGTACTGCTGAATCAACACAATGGATAGCTGATGTTTGCAGTTTTGCTATCTGATGGACAGTAAATTAGGGAAAGGTCGCCCCAATATCTGATACCTGCTGGGTTCCTGCCCTTTCCCTCATGAGATTATTGTCTTGCTTCTTGTAACCTTAATTTTTCTCCTATATTTATCGACTAGGCACTAACTTATTTCCATTCATGTCAACTATGACAGATATGCGCAAGATGGCTTAATCAATAAGCAAAGTAACTGCAGAGAGAGCCATGAGTCTCTAAAGGAGAGAACTGTATGTTAATCCTAACATTGGCTGAACATCAAATGAGAGATAAAAAGATGTGATCTATTTGCTATTAGTTAATGAGCACTTATTTATGTTTCTTTCATTTTGTAGATCTTTGAAGTTCAAGGCTCAAGCTCAAATCGTGAGTATTTATTTAATCCTTCAGTTCTCACTATATCATATCAATTCTTGTGGACCTCTTGGTGGTTGGAGAACAGATTAGGCAGTGTCTCTTGTTGACCGAGTTTCGTGATGAATCATTTATCATTCTGTATAATCAATTAAAAATTGCTATAAAAAAATTGAATCAATGGTCAAGAGAGGGTTGTCCATATGGAAGGACACAAATCACCTAAGGGGAAACCAGGAAAGTGTAAAAGCACTGCTGGCCCCACATATCACTTAAAAGAAAGAAAAGAAAAAAAGAATTGAATCAATTTTTGTGACTTCGTCCATGCTAAGAATGGTTTCAAGACTTAATGGTGAAGGAAATTCGTTACTGAAATATGCTATTTCTTCTGCAATAGAACTCTTAACACAATTGATGATTGCTGGTAGATAGTGAGATCTTTAAGTTCTTTCTGTATTGTATATATCTATCATAAACCAAAAGAATGTCACTCATGAATGGTATTACAAATTTTTCACTTGCAGTGGATGTTTCTGTAACTCGAGCAAATGCCATTGAGAATGTTAACTTCAAAACAAACTCGGAGTTGTCATCAAATGGCATATCTAGTGGTAGTCCTCCCCTTTCCTCAACCAAACTTAATGGTCGGGATAATGAGCGGCACAGTCATGAGCAGCAGACTCCAGGCAAGAATCCTTGTTTGGGCTCTACTTCCTCTGGTGCTCCAACTACCTCAGTCTCATGCGTCAGCTCATCATCAGATCCAGCTGATTTGGTGCCTTCATGTGGTTCAATTCAGAATGCTAGTACAAAGGTAAAGGAACATAGTGGGGTCCATTGTTGTAGGTGCATGATAAAAATTCTTAGTTGTTCCATGTATTCAAGGTTATATAAGCTAATATTTTCAGTAGGTTTATGGTGATGCCAAAATTATTGCGGTACGCTGAGATTTTGGAAATTCTTCTCCTTGTTACTCCTATATTATTCATCTTTTATGGTGATTTATGACTGTTGATTTTCCTTCTCTCTAGGAGTCTAAGCTCAACCCTGGGGCAAAGATATTTTCTCCATCTGCTTTGCAGCATAGAACTGTTACACCTCCTGTGATCCCAACAATAACTTACATGCCAGATTCATGTCTTGTAGTACCTGTTGCTACAGTAGAGCCTGAAGTTGAAATCATCCCGTTTTCTCCTCGTCCATCTGTGCCCATCAAGTTTGTCCCGTATAATAATTTGGCAGTTGTAAATGGTGATTTGGATGTACAGTATGCTCAACCGGTATGTGATCATAATTACTTGATCTTACTTTGAAAATGCAGCTCTAGAGTTATAACTTGGATTTAATTACTGATTAAAATATTGTTTCAGTTGATTGACCACCATTCCTTCGGACCTGAACCAACCAACCGTATTAACCATAAGAATTTGTATCTTACTAACATAACCACAGCACACTTCTGCGGAATGGTCTTTGAAGACAAGCCTGTTGGTTTGTAATGGAGACTATTATGCAGCTGTGCATCATTTAATCTAATTATGTCACCGATATACATTAGGAAAGTTAATTGATATATATATGTCAATGTAAGTACAGTTAATTAAATGGTTTCCCATAAAACATGTGGTATGATATATCTTTCTGTTGTTTGAAGAGAAATAGTTGAAGGTAGAAGAAAATAATTGGGATTCTACTTCTTGATATTATAATATGCAGTTTACCCAAAAAAGGCACTGCTTTCTTAGTCAGCAATGACATTTACCAGATGCCGTTTCAAATTAGTTGCTACAGCTTTACATCAGACAAGTTAAACCAATCGCCTCCATTATTCTACGTCATACTTAAACAGTATCAGTTATTACTGTTTTGACTTTTGACGCTGATGCATAGTTTTCTGAAGCCTTTCTTTGTCAATATGTAGACAATTGGATACATGGGAAGCAGGACTCAGCCAGCTAGGTATGCCAGTCAGTATCACCATCTTCAGGCTGCAAATGGTTATGTGCATCCAAATTCTCAAAATGTAAGGGAAATTACCATGCCATTTTGTCTTTGTGAAGCTATTTATTTTATTAGACTGGAAAGAAAGCTCTGCCGCCATAGTTGTAGAGTCACTGAGGCTTGTCATGTCAAGGACTGTGGCCCTATAACACAAATGACGTCCTCAGGACAGTAGCATGCCATCCTGTTATTCTTTTTGTGCTTGTATGACGGTTGTAGACGTTAATGCCACTTCTAAAATTCTTTATTTTCTCAGGCTATGGTTGGACGATTGGGACCGCTTGTTTATATGCATCCTCTTTCTCATGTAAGGCGAATACTTTGTATAGCTTTTTTTCGCGGACAAATTTTCTGACTGAGTAGATATTTTCTTTTCTATTTCCTTGGACTGCCCTTAGTTACTTTCCTCTTATCTGATTTTCTGAGTATTTTTTGTGTTGCAATTTTCTGATTCTTCTCTCTGTTATCTTGTCAAAAGGACATCGTTCAGAGTGCAGTGGGGTTCTCTCAAGTATCTTCACGTCCTCCATTAATTCCACATCAGATCCATCCTCCTAAGCATCAAGGTATGTGTTCATGGCACATTTAAGGTATGCCAAGTATAAGGGCTATTTGTCGAGGTCAAGATGATTGAATATATATCTTTTGTACCTACAAAGATAAATGTACATGTGATCTTTTTACTTAATTTGATTTTATGAGATACAAGCATGTGCATAGATGAAAAAACATCTATTTGTTTTTCTCTCCTTTCATTTCAAGCATTTTAACTCCGGAAAAGGTAAATAACTGTATGTACTACTCAGCTATGACAACCATCACCAAGTTTAATTTCTTGAACTTCTAGAATTGTGGTATTTTCTATGCATAAACCATTTGAAAGAAAAAGTACATACAAAAATTTGGTAACAAACCAACACAAAGTTGCATCAATTTAATTGTCTTCCTTATTTCATTTTTGGAGGCTGAAGCAAAGTAAATATACAAGCACATGAGTAATGAGTTGTTAAATCTAAATGTTGAAATTTTATAAGTAAAGTGTTTCAAATATGATCTTCAACAAGTGCAATTACAATAGAATATTACTCCCTTCGTTCTTAAATAGTTGTCACCATTTTTGTTCGCACTCGTCTCCCTTTAAGAAAAACGTAAGCTACATGCTAAATTAACTAAATCACCCTTATTATTTACTCTTCTCTATTAATACTTCCCTTTTTTGCACTTTATTATATCTCGTCATATTTATGACTAAGGGTAAAAGTGGCCAAAAAAAAATAATTATGCTTTGGTTTTGTGAAATGACAATTATTAAGGAATATTTATTCTTAGTAAGGACGACAACAAATTAAGAACAGGTAAGTCTGTTACTATGTTGGTCATCTATCTTTTTAAGCACCTTGTCAAGACATTAATTGTTTACCTTATCAATGCAAGAAACATAACTCACAAAATGATTAGAATCTAATACACTTCATGAATAGTTCTTCACCATCACCTCAAATAGAATAGAAATGTTTTTAAAAATAGCATTTCATTTCTTTCTCATAAAAAAAAAAGTAGCATTTCATTCCATCGGAGATGCAGGAGTAACACTACAAGAATTTGGGTAGTTCCACCTTTTTGATTAGTTTTACTAAATTAGAATTGATTCATACTTTATAAAATATGTGAAGTTACATACTTCCTTCGTCTCATATTACTTGGCATGGTTGTCAAAAAATATTTGTCTCAAAATAGTTGGCATGTTTAAAGAATCAAGAGATAATTGAATACCCTTTTTCAATTTTATTCTTAGTAATTTAATGGAAGTAATTAACTTCAATAGGTAATGACAATATTTTATGTGAATTTAATAGTCATGTTAGTCAATTTGTACTCCTTATTAATTTCTCGTTAAGAGTTGTGCAAAAGACAAACATACCATGTAATATGAGACGGAGGGAGTATAATCGTTTGGCCGACAAAAAAAGCATGGTACTTACCTAGTCATGAAGGAAAACAAACAAACTTGATCACTTTGAGATGGCAATTAAAATCTTATGATTTTAGTACTTTGTCGATACATAGCTTTATGATAGCACCTAGTCAATAATGCCGAATTTAAAAATATGATGTGATGACTTTCTTTTGGTATTTGCTAGTAGATGTGTGATTCACTATACAAATCTATTTTGATTCTCCACTTGGGTAAAACTTTTGCAATAGATGTAATTCACTTTAAAGTTCTCATGAAAAGCAAGATAGAAAAGGAAGTAGTATCTACCAAGATTTTGAATCAAAGAAAGCAATGAATAGAGAAGAAACTAAATAGTAGCAATGTTAGAAACATGCATATGACTGAACCGGTGGCTTTCCATGGGCGTTAGGTTTTCGTAAAGTTAATTAAATATGGTATTTAATTGAGTTAATAAAAGGGTGATGTTACAACCCGAGCCGAAGCCCTGGCTGCGACGGACATCCCAAACCACAAGGGCTCGAGAGACCCCTTATCATAATACCATACGCATAATTTATAAATGTAGCGGAAGAATAAACTGAAACGTGGGATAGTCTCGTAATCAAATTTAATATATAAAGTTGTACTGAAAACAGAAAACTCCATCCCGTCTACGAAACCTTTACTGAATACTAGTCTGTCTAAATTGGGCCAAGGCCCCAGCTGGACCATGAAACTAAAGGAAACATACATTTGGATAGATGTCTTTCGAAACAAGGGAGGCTCATCAACTCTGAACTCTGGAGGAAGTCTACTGATGCGGTGGACCGCGGGATTGTACCTCGGAACCTACATTATGAGACAATGTAGCCGCTCGAGGACGGTCAATACTTGGAATGTATTGGTATGCAGAAAATCCAAAAATAACATATAATTCATATAAAATAATCAAGAGCATTGGGAAAGCAATTTAACATAATAAAGATCAAAATACATGGGCATACTTAGAAAGCTGCAATCACCCTCGTAAAACATGGACTCTATCTTTGATTTAATTCTGAGTTAAATAGTACACCCTACATTTCTACAATCCCACGGGCTATATGGAATCCGTCATTTACTGGTCGGTCAATCCCCTAATCCGAGTTTGCCGCAAGGATTGGAGTTCCATGTGAAGGTATGCCCCCTTGCGGACATAACATATTATCCCCCTTGCTGGATAATATATCATAAATCCCGCGTCGGCAAAACACGATTTCCAGCAATGAGTTATCTGAACTCATGCCTTCTTCGGGTAACCAGTTAGCTCTCTTTAAGCCCAATTTTAGTCTTTTTAAAACATGCTTCATGCTTGAGAACATTCATTTCATTCATGTTAAGGGCATTCCATAAAAGGTATCTTCATACCTAGACTTGTAAGTCATTTCATGTCATGTCATATTTAGTCCCTTTTTCAGAACATGTTAATGACCACCAAAAGAGTTAAACATCAAATGAGAGTTCTTATTTCAAATATCCTATGGAAACTAATGCAAAAACTCTCTTTTCAAGACTTTATCATATGGTGGCCATCTCTTGCATAAATCACATGAAATCCTCCGTTTAATTACAAAAGAGCATTTAGAACATAATACAAAACCCTCTCTTGGAACATAAAACCATGTCAATTCACCATTAATAGAAAATCATTTAACTCAAGCCTTTAATCATGCATTTGAACAACCCATAACATATTAAGGCAAGTAGATTTCATCATGAGAGAGGAAATTTCACAAATCAAGATCTTAAATCAATTCTCAAAAATCATAACGTAAATACACATGAATACACCTCAAGTTTATCGAAAAGTCCCATAGTAAATACTAAATTTCATCATAAAATGGGGTTTATAATGTATTCTCTGCAAATAATTTCAAAACCCATATCGTACATATACATATACGCTCTAAAGCTTAATAAAACATCATACTTATGCCCATGAGAGTTGGGATAGTTCTACATACCTTGTAATGGAGAGAACGTAGTGTAAATTGGCCCTTGAAGCTTAGAATTATTAAACCCTAGGTGGTTTTCTCCTCTTTTGCTATTTGAACAATGATAGAGAGGTTTCTAAGATGTAAAGTCGTTTTCAATGCCCTATACACGTACATAAAGGATTGGGAACAACTTAAGGGTGTGAAAAACTCTAATGTCCAAAAAATATAATAAAAACAGAGAACTATCGACGAAACCGCGATGGCAAGGCAGTAGCCCATCGTGGTGTCATTCGCTGCGCGGGGCTGCCGCGGGGTGCCCATTTCGCGGCGCAGGGCTCTTTTCTAATCCTAAAAACGTCCCCAAGCCATGTAAACCCATCCTATAGTTATTTATCTTTGATATAGGGGTCTTAAGGGCTCATCAAGTCCGGGTAGTTTAACTTTTAGTTTGAGGGCTGTCAACTTTTAAGGTAGTAATAAAAGGATGCTTTAGTAATTTTAACTTTTAGTTTAATGACTTCCCACTTTTAAGATAGTATAGATAACGAGAACTTAGGAGTGGTCCAGATGTCTATTAAGTATTGATTTAAATCCAATAGCTGCTAATAGCTTCAGATACTTATATTTGGGGGTCGGAATGCATAACGCTCTACAGTCTGTTTAGTATAAGAACTGCCAAATGCAATTGCTGCTAGTAGCCGTAGCAAATCACTTATATAAAAAATTCAAGCTTGCACATTGGGATACAAGGATGAAGACTTTTAAATGTTTTATCTCTGTCAAGGTAGATGCCCAAAAGTTGTATCCACTGCACTGCTGATAGTAGCAGAGATAGAGCTTGTGGAAAGTTCTAGCAGTCGTTGATACCTTAGCAGTTCCTTTTTGTTTGACTATCTATGTTCGTTGAGCATGAATTTGTGACCTGTTTGTCATTGGCTTGCAATTTCAACCAAATGATGCATAACAATTTGTGGCTAACTACAACTTACTGCATTAATCCTTTTCACCTGAATGATGATGTGATGTGTAGATATTCTGAATTGTTATACGCATAGCTCTCTAATATGTTGTACTGTTCGGACATTGGACGTATTACATGACTGTGATAAAGTTGCCTATATTTTACTGGCATAATAATTGAGTCCATATTTATTTACATTATTGTGATAAGTTGTTTGTATTTTACTAGCACAATAACCGACTCCATCGTTGCTGCAGTAAGTACAACACCTCAAGCACTTCAGCTATATGTGACCTCCCCAGTTATAACAGGGCTACAACCATTCACTATGCCAAGCATTCCTATTACACAGCCGTCTTTTCCTGTTATGCGGCCGATGCAAGTCCCAGAATCTGATGGTTTTCTGCCTATCAAGTTCGCGTGAATATACTTTTGTAGGTGAAATGATGCTGGCAATTGAGATTCATTTTTTTCATTTCTTCTCAATCTCTGGCAAGGTGATTCTTTGTTAAAAGTTTTCGATCTTATAGTATTGAGCAGGTTATTCTTTGTTAGAGCGCGTTAAAATTGTATATTGAAGTTGTTTTGTTTGGAGGTAGAGGAAGAGTTCACTCGGGCGGTTCTTGTTTTGGTTGTGATATCCAAAGGAGATAGATTTTCCAGTTTTGAACTGTTGAAAAACGAATTTTTGGACGTCGAAAAGTCCCACTTTTTGTATGATACATTCAGACTTCAATGTCAAATGTTAAATTAGAATTGAAATTAGTAGAGTTGTGATAGTTTTGTGCTCAATTTTGATCATTATTCTAGCGCATTTTCCCATGTATTTTGGCTATCAAAACCTGACATGGGTTTGGTTGTTAAAACTGAACATTCATGCACATGTAATTTCATAGGTGGGGTTTGAAGAGGGTAGAGTTTACGTAAATGTTACCCCCACCGTGTGGAGGTAGAAGGCCCTTGAGTCAAGTGCAGCAAATCGTACTAGTTCAAAACTAGAATTTACAATATCAAATGGCCACCTCTGCACAAGTTGGCTCCAACCTTGACATAGCAACATGGTATAATTAATTCAATACGATTGCAAGGCAGGTAGACGAAAGTACTTAAATGATAATCCACCATTATAAACACAGCTTCCATAAGCGTTGGAAGCGTTTTAACTTGTACGATAAAGGAAAATTCTAATCTGAACTGTTTAACATAACAAGATAAGCTTTACGACATTTGGGTGACGCTAACCGGGTGCCATTTTGGGATATTACTAGCACTATACAATCTGCACTGTCTACGGGATGTGAGTTTCAGAGATAAGAATACGCGGATGTTACTGCTATGCTACTGAACGCTTGTCTCCTCTTTACTGCCATCAGTTGTTGGACTCGTCATTGCACCAAGTCCTGATTCTCCAGCACGATGCAACTGGTTCTCCATCAGATTTTCCTGGACAGCCTTCATGCAGGAAAAGTTCCAGGACTAACAAGTTAAAACAGATCTTTATTGACGTAGTAAACTCTTGAGCTCAAGATGAATATTGAAGTTTTGGTAAACTTACCTGTAGAAGTTCGGTCATCCTGCCAGTGCCATAATTCATCAACGGCTTTGCAACGGATGCAGCCTGGGTATGAAGAGGGGGGTTTACTGGTTCACTGGGTTTTGCTGAGGGAACCTGATTCATGGTACCTTGTTTTGGCAGCACAGGTGGACGTTCTGCTGACACCTCGTGAGAAGCCTCATTATTTCCAGTATCTTTTTTTGGTGCTGGCCCAGATTGTTGAGACACCTTGGCCACTGCAGCGGGCATTGTTACGTTGGTTGATACAACTGGCTTCACCTCTTTCCCTTGCACTACTTCTGTTCCCTTGCTAAGAGAGCCATCTTCTTTCTGCCCAGTTGCTACTTTGCTGCCGACTTGAGTTTGTGAAGTAAGTGTTTCATGAGTTGGTTCAGGTGGTAACTGACCGGGGGTTACTGGTCCTTCAGGTGGCAGCATAGCTAATGGCTTAACTATCTGGACCTCTCTCTCCCTCGAAGACTCCCTGTTAGAAGCTTGGGATGCAGGATTTTGACCAGATGCTCGTCCATTTGTTAAATTGACAGGCTGTAGCACAACAGGAACTAGTGTGCCTCTGGAACCCACTGGAGGGACTGAAGGATGCATTACTATCTGTTTGCCTTTTGAGGACCTAGATCCAAGATTAAGTGATCCATTCCGCTCGGTCCTCTGGCCATGCATCTGAGGCTGGTTTTCAGCCGGAGGACGGACCTCATTTCTTCTTATCATCTGAACATGTGGGGCTACATCATTTGCTGCTGTGACAGGAACATAATGTCCTGGCTTAAAAACAAGACCCCTGTAGTTCGTATTGGAGTCGCCAATTCTAACACTGAGCAAAAAACCGGCATCAAATGCAGCCTCAACAACCCCTGTAACAGCCTGACCTATCATCCCATTATTTACATCATTTATATTTACTTGTTGTGGTTGAACTTCTTGCATTAGTTGAAAGGGTGGAGGAACTTGTGGACGAACTTGAACACGCTTTAAGCTAGGATCTTTACGAGGGCGACCCCTTCTTCGCTTCAAAGGAAGGACAGCAGGAGCACTGGAGCTTTCCCCTTGAACAGGTTGATTCATCTCCGCAAAATCAGGTCCTAAATATGCCTTTCACTAGTTCTCTGAAGTACCTGCCAGCAGATCAGTTTACCCATGTCAACTCGGACACGCTAAGGAGAGAATAAATGAAGAGGTGCATTTAATCATCCAACAAGAGTAAACTGGGCGTCACATACACAGTATTTTCATTTTAGGACAGTACCTTGTGGACACTTTCGACCCCAGGAAAAAAAAATAGAGAAAGGGGCATTCAGTTCCAGGAGGAAACAGTTTCCAATACCTTGCAGAATTTGGGCCAATAGTTGGAAGTGGAAGGAAAAAAGTTGAACCTAATTGACAATAATTTGGCGGAGATAGGACATGGAGTACTGTTTTTTGATAAGTAAGCATTTACAGATACTACAGAAGATAAATTAACTAAAAATAGATTAAACTTGTCTATCTATCTGCAAAAAGCAGAAGAGAAAAGATGACGATAAACCAAATGGGTGCGGCTGAACCACAAAACCAGACACACTTGATCAGGGTGGAAAAGAAAAGAGTGAGGAGAGTGATGAGCAAAAAAAGAGAGTAATATGAGAGCATGACTAATCAACTAATACCTTAGTTACATCATTCAAATTCTGTAAAAATGTGAAGTCCATTCTTCTAAGATAATCAAATAGCTCCTCTATTCCATTTATCTGAAACTATTTCCTTCTTATTATGTTCCAAAGAAGAACGATACCTTTCTATATATGGAAACGATTTAATTTAAAAGTTCCCATTTACCCTTTAAAAGCGTGATTTTATATAGCCACAAAACTATCATGGCATGACTAAGCCCACAATTTGCAGAGCTACTTTTTCCTTTCTTAAACTTAACGCTCAGTCAAATAAAACCTGTAGAAGTTCCTGAAAGTTTTATTCACCTAAAAATGAGAAAAATCAACTCTTAATCTGAGAAATAAGACTTAAGCTTGTATACTAAATCATGCAATAATTATCTAGTCATATACCATGGTCATGCCACAATTCACTTTGTTAATTTGCATCTCGCAATCGCCAAGTGAGAGTTAAAGCCCATATTCCAGTCAAACTTTACATGAATTCATTTAAACAGAGTTGAACCAAACCCAAACAAAAAAAAATATAAGCTTTTTACTGAATGTGAAACATGAAAGTATATAATATAAAAAAATTCCACAGCTCGACACAAATGAAACAAAAGCTATTATCTCTAACCTCAAAAATAAGAAAAATTCTTAATAAGTTGAACAACTGAATATATCCTTATAATTGATTTCTCTATTTTTTTTAAAAAAAAAAACATATAGAAGATGTTCGTTTAACATAACGTATATACACAAAAAATCGTGAACATATAAATAAAACCAGGAAGCTAAAAAACAACAGAGCATAACTGAAGCAAAAATTTGAACTCGAATCCTCCGAAAAATTTCCAAAAAGGGAGAAAAAGACCATACCTCCAGTACTTGCTCGGAGGAAGCTTCAGAACTACGGAAAAAACTAGTAAATTCAAAATTTTAGATTTTGTTAAGCAGATTTAAGGAATGAGATTGAGATAATTAATTAGAGTAATCTGATGCATTTATTTAGCGGAGTGGTGTCGTTTAGAGGCTACGGGGTATTGTATTTGACACTTCGCATTTAATGATGACTTTTTGCTTTTTGCATTTGGACTGTGAGCAAAAGCTAGAATGACAAGGCTGTGATGCTTAGTTAGATAACAAACAGTCGTCTGTGGACAGATGTCCTTTTGACAAATGGGTCCGTCAATCACTTACATACTTGGACTATGGCCCCTGATTGTTTCCTTGGACCATGGCAGAGTTTGTCTTTGGCCTGCAAAAGCTTTCTCGGAAAAAATAGGTGGCTAAGCTTCTGCATGGGCAATCAAAGTTTAGAGATCATTTTAACTGTAACTAAAAAGTAGTTACTTTTAATTGAGAACGCACAATAAAAGCTTCTCCATCAAGATCCAGGGTGTAATAGACGAATTGAGAGAAGAAACGTTTTCCCTGGATAATGTGGATGAGATCATATGGAAGTCTCAAATAAGCTAAAAGAATGAGGACCAACTTCAGATATTTGGCTCTAAAATCATGCGACTTGACAGTCCAAATTTCAAACCTTTAGGCCAAAAGTCTTCAAGTAAAATTGATACTTGAAGTACTCTCTTGCAATTTAAGCCACGTTTGCAACTGCACAATCTGGACTAAGAGTAATCAAGCTGAAAAACTCTAATAACACCACGGACCATTGATGCATCAACATCATTCTCTACTAGTTCTAGAATCTAGAAAAGAATTAGAAGAGAGGGGGAAACAGGTGATCAGGCTGGAAAGAGAGAGATGGAGTGGAGCGACGAGCCAAATAAGAGGACTAACATGAAAGCATGACTAATCAATTAATAGCTTACATACATCGTTCATATTCTGTGAAACGTGAAGTCCATTCTCCCGCAATATTAAGAATATCAGAAGAAACTACAATTAGTCAATTACCACTTCGTTTGCTGATTAAATACTGCAAAATTATTCACATACAATCACTAGCCACATCCAGAAACTTCTCTTGCTAATCCTTTAAACTATCAAATAGCTCCCTCTATTCCATTCTATGTGACACTATGTCTTCCTTAATATGTTCCAAAGAAGAAAGACGCCCTTCTATATATGACAAAAATTTAACTGGTAAAACTTCCCCACACGTTTCAAAAGTACTTTTTCCTTTCTTAACCTTCACACGCAGCCAAACAAGTATAAATAAAATGAAACAGATGGAGTATATAGTAAATTCTCTAGCCAAGGAAGGTAAATAAAAGCTTTAGAAGTCCCTAAGGGCTCGTTTGGTACAAGGGATAAGGGGTAACTAATCCCGGGATTAATGTTAGGATGATATCCCATGTTTGGTTGGGATAAAATGCATGAGATAACTCATCCGGGATTAGTTATCCCGGGATTGTAGTGTTATTTTTATCCCATATTGTGGGTGGGATAACTAATCCCGGGATAACTGGTTCCCCAACCAAACGACCCCTAAAAATTCTACTTGCCAAAAAAGGAGAAAAAACAATCTTCAATCTGAGAAATGTTCTAGTCAAACTTGTATACTAAATCATGCAAACACTACCTAGTAGTACACCTAGGTCATGCAACAATTCAGTTAGTCAATTTGCATCTTGCAAACATCTGAGTGTAAAAATCCATGTTCCACACAAACTTTACACAAATGCAGATAAACAGAGTTGAACTAAACCCAAACAAAAATCAATTTCAATAAGCTTTTTACTGAATGTGAAACATATAATGCAGAAATTCCACAATTTCACACAAAGAGAAAACAAAAACTATTATCTCAAACCTCAAAAATAAGAAGGAAAAAGGGGGGAAGATGGAAAAGGGGGGGAAGCTATTACTAAATCGACCACCTACGATTAGTCCAATTAGTTGAACCAGCATGAACTACATCCATATAATCTTTTCAAAAAGTTTGCTTGTTTCTTAAAGGATTTACACAACAGCACCAAGAACATTCAAATAAAACACGAAAACTAAAATCAACAGAGTATAACTGAAACGCAAATTCAACTTCGGATTCTCCGGAAAATTACTAAAAGATTCAAAAGAACAGAAAAAAGGCAGAAAAAGATTGTACCTCCAGTACTTGCTACTTGCTTGGAAGAGGCTGCAGAGCTAAAGAAAAATCTAGAACTCTTAAATAACTTCAGAATCCAAGATTTTGTTGACCAGTTCTAGAGGATGAGATTGACATGATTACGATGATTAATTCAGAGTAATCTGTTGTTAACTTTTTGGCGTGATTTTCGGGGTATGGGTATTGTGTCATTTAATGATACTTTTTGCACTCGGACATAAGATAGAATGACAAGGCTGGGATACTTAGTTAGGTGACAAACAGTCGTGTGGGGTACAAATGGGCCCATAGCTCATTTTTGGACTTTGAGCACAGCCCCTGATTGTTTTCCGGGCCACGGCAGAGTTTTCCTTGGGCCTGCAAATTTTCTCGGAAAAATTATGTGTGCTGGCCAGTTCTTGAGTCGGCAATCATAGTTCAGACATCATTTTAAATGTAATTAACAGGTAGTTATTTTTAATTGGCATGCACAATAAAACATATATCAAAATCCAGGGTGTAATAGACAGATTGTAAGAAGGAACATCTTCAATCAACAATGTGAATGAGATCATAAGGAAGTTCTCAAATAAGCTAATAATTCAAAGCTCCTCTTCATCCTATAAGGAAGGCGATTTGCCAAAGAAACCATAACGAACCGCCATGAAAGAAGTAATATAAGAGTTTGTGATGTTGAGATTGAAACTTATGATCTTTTTTAGCTTAGGGCCTCTTCACTTGAACAATTTCCTGAGGGAGAGGATACTATAGAAAGAGATCAACAACTTATACTTTGCCCAAGCGATGCGCTCGAAAGGCATTGCTCTAGGTACAATCCATATCTCTTTCCTTGCTTTGCATGCAAGCCGCCCCAGAAGATTTTTGGACAAAAATACACCTAACTAAATATGGAATGACCCCAACACACAATGTTGGAATTTGAAAAGTTCTTGGAATCCAAAACTCAAGTAACGATTTATGGAGTTTGAACTTAAAAAGTTGGAGGATTAGTGCAACCAAACTTATTAACACATTTAAATTTCGATGCTAAATGAGATTTTGAGCTTTAAGTTTTAAATTACTAGCCACCTCCAGAAACTTCTCTTGCTAATCCTCTAAGAGGATCAAATAGCAAGTACTACATCTATTCCGTTTTATGTTACACTATTTCCTTTTTAATATGTTCTAAAGAAGAACAATACGTCTTTATACATGGAAACACTTCAACTTTAAATTTCCCATTTACCCCTTGAAGACTTGTTTTATAGCCACAAAACTTTCATGGCATGATCAAAGCCCACTAGTTCCAAAAATATTGTTTCCCTGCTTAACCTTCACGCCTTGTCAAACGGATGGAGTATATAGTAATTCCGAAAAGTTCTACTTTCCTAAAAATGAGAAAAGATCAATTCTTAATTAGATAGTTAAACTTGCATACTAAATCATGCAAAAATTACCTAGTCATATACCTATGTCATGATCAATCTAGCAAACGCCTTGTGAGAGTTAAAATCAAGATTCCAGTCAAACTTCACACGAATGCATGTAAACAAAGTTAAACTAACCCCAAACAAAAATAATTTCCATAAGCTTTTTATTGGATGTGAAACATGCAACCATATCCATCGGAAACAGCCTCTCTACTTGTGCCAAATTGATCATGACATAGGAATATGACTAGGTAATTGTTGCATGATTTAGTATGCAAGTTTAATCAAAGAGGGTTCGACGTCTATTATATATAGATAAAACATAATTTTAGCGATGTATAAATAGTATAATTTTGCGCCCGGGGGGGTTTCAGATGAAACCTCATGCCAAAGGCTAGCTCCGCCCTTGTATATCGTTGTTTTTGGAAACATGCAAAAGCGTATAATACACAAAACATCTATAATTCAACACAAATGAAACAAAATCTAATATCTCTAACCTCAAAACAACAAAAAAATGGAACACCTTAATGTCCTAGCCTTTGTGCACATAGTTACCTAGTACCTATTACCGGTGTAAAGCTACACGTATCACGTAGAATTAATCGAGTTATGGAACTTACCCAATGATGTGACCTATTAATATTCAAATTTGAGTTATGTGAGGTGACAGGTATTCCGTGAAATTAGTCCACAACAATGATCAAAATAAAAATAAAACACCTAAAACTAGCTCAATTAATTTTTCTAACATAAACAAATAGCCACGACATCATTAACAACATATAAATACAACTAGCATGCTAATAATCAACAGTATCACATAAGCAAAAAATCAAATTCTATCAAAAAACTTCCCAAAAATGATCAAAATAAAACACCTAAAACTAGCTCAATGAATTTTTCTAACATAAAAAAATAGCCATAACATCATTAACAACATATAAACACAACTAGCATGCTAATAATCAACAGTATAACATAAGCAAAAAAAATCAAATTCTACCAAAAAAAATTCCCAAAAAAGAAATAAATTAAAAATTGTACCTCTAGTACTTTCTGGAAGGAGGCAACAAAGCTGAAGAAAAATTCTAAAACACTTTTGAGTAAAATTCGGAACCCTATGTTTTGTTGAGCATGAAATTGTGATAATTACGATAATTAATTAATTTTATTGATTTGAGTAATAATAATCTGCTAGTATATGTACTAGAGTACTTATTTAGCGGGGTAGTGGGGTAGTTTTTAAAGGGGGTATGGGGTATTATATTTATTACTATAACACTTGTCATTTTAATCAATTTTTGCATTTTAATTGCAAGCAAAATATTAAATCCATGTTTGTTTATTAAATTTGCGCAAAATTTCAATTTCAATTGTAAATCATGATTTTAAAATTTAGATTTTTCAAAAAGTGAAATTTCAGATTTTTAATGTTTTTTTACATATAAAATTGGGCTCATAAATTCATATTTTGAAAAAAGAAAAAAAGGAGTCATACTTGAGGTGGATAAATTATTTATATAATACCAAGTGATTAAATTAAATAATTACTAGTTATTATTGTTGTTTTTGTAGATTTGTAAATCTTTGTAAAAGTGTATGTATTTGAAAGTTTGTAATGATATATGATAGTATTTATTTATAAAAATACTATGAAAATATGTGATTTATTAATGCGATGCTTAGGATATTATGTTACCTTATTTATAAACTTATTATGCTCTTATAGTAAGTTTGTGTAAGAGTTGAAGAAATTTTGTTGATTCATGAATTGTGTTTTTTCAATCAATCTATGAGAAAAATACATTTTAAGATGTCCAAATTGCATTTTCATTAAAATTATTATTGAAATTGTGTCCAAACGGGCCCTTACTTAAGATTACAGGTTTCCTTTTGACAGATGGGCCCATATTTCTTTTTTGGGCCATAGCAGTTTTCTTCTTGGGCCAAACATTTGCACGAGTTGTACCATTTGAGCTGGTCTTTAACTTTTGTCTGCTGCTTAGCAATTGAAGTATTGTTTTAGCGGGGACAAGCTCTTTAAAAACTGAAGGTCATAAAGGACATTACTTAAGAGATATTATGATATAAAAAATATATCTATATGTGTGTGTTTCGCAATTTATTTGGTTAGGTGCGCAAAAAGTCTCAACTTACATTTATGCACTTCAACTTTGAATGTGCATAAGAACTAAAACATAAATAAAATTATACAAGTAGACACACGTATTCTTTGTCACATCTACGTAGCGATCTCACAAGAATTATCATATGAATGTCACGCAGGACGCGTGTGCATTCTTATTCAATTTATACAAATTTGAGCGTCTACTTGTGCGCACCCAAATTTCAAGGACATTAATGCAAGTTAATGTTAAGTTAAGGGGCACATTTATGTATTTAACCTTTATACAATAATATTCATATATTACATAACTATTTATACAATATAAATAGATATTTTTTTATAATCGTGGTGTCCAGATCAGCGATAAATATCAGGTTACTTTGTCCAGTTAGGTTAGAATAATGAAAAGAATCACCGAGTGTTTTTTACCTCAACTGGGATTTAAATATTGGACCTTAGGTTCTCAACCCACTTCATTGACCACTATGACACATGTAACGATTGGTTTCGTCGTTATTGAAAATATTTGCAGAAGACATGTGATTCTCATTCGTTTTAAGTGTAAGGAGTAATTCTTTAGCATGGGAGTGCATTAGACATGTACTAAAGGTCATACAATACCCCTAGTACAAAGTTAAGTTGAAAGTATCCTTGCCGATTTAGTTTTGGACTAAGTTTAAACTATAGTCAACTCCAAACGAACACTCCGCCTAGAGTATAAGGAGTTAGGGTTCCAAATACCCCTCAAATTAAAGATATTTGAGTTTTCTTCCCAAACGCAATCGATCATTCGTTAATCCGCTTCTAAGTAAAAAGTTATGACCATTTTATTGAAAACTATCTGTATTGAAAAACTAAGGGCATTGTAGCGGCTCAAGTCGCTATAGGGGGGTCAGATCGCTATAGCGACATGACCAACAGTTTATAATCCATTTTTGACAGTTTTCAGCCGCAAATTTCCAAAATTTCTTTCCTAAGCCTTAGAGGCGCAATTTTCTCTTGGTATGGGTGGGAATTCTTCGTTGAGATAAGTTTCTTCCATCATGTTCTACATTTTTTAATCCTTTAACATCCTAGAATCATTAGAACAACCTTTAATGGTGAAGTTCTTGGAAATTCGAACCCTAAGTTCCTGATATTTTGGGAAAAAAATCTATGGGTTGAATAGTATCACCTAGAATCACTTCTAGATTATTAATTAACAATTTCTAACATGAATTAGTTATTCTAAAACATGAAACTTTATAGTTATGGACCTTGAATTCAATAAAGGGGGAACCTTTAGCCTAAAAACTCAATTAATGGAGTTGGGTTGAGCTTGAAGAAACTATTTTGACGATTCCTTGGATAATGCTCTAGATCGTAAATGAGGGTAGAATTAGTGGGTTTGAATTCTCAAGGTATTTGTTTGAAAAGTAATTTATTCATTACTTTTTTAATTATTATTATTATTATTATTAGATGATTTTACGTTCGAAAATGTGAAGAAGAAAGAAGATCCATGCCACAACTTACTTGTTGCAGCAACTTGACACCCAAATAGGTTATGATTTATGAGTAGTAAATTGTGGTTAGTAATGGTATTCATATTGTAGATTTGACGAAAAATAATGTTTAGGTTTGTGGACATGGAGTTTGGATGGATAAAATATAAATTTAATAAAATAAGTACCTAATTATGTGTTGATATTTTAATATATGAATCCTTGATGGTTGTTTTGTGTTTGTATGACTCTATGGTGGATTGTAATATGAATTATGTGAATATAGATGATAATGAGATGGTGTGATCTCATAATCTAGTTATTTAGCCTAACTATCATAAGAGGGTGAACTTGATATTATGTGTGATAGGAATATAGGATAATCTTTCTTAAGGTTAGTGACGAGGACTGATTATGGTATAATGAGGCAGCGACTTAATGTTATATCCTAAATCAAGTTAGGCTAAAGATTAAGAAGTAAAAAGCATAAACACGTATTACTAAAGCTAGATTGCGAGTTGAATAGAGTTTAATAGATTGTAAGTTAAAGTTATAATTCTCAATCGTAGATTAAATTGGGATAAATAATCAGAATGATTGTAACACGAGATTAAATGTAATTTAAACTTGATTACGAGAATGGTATAGTTTTAACTTCTCGTACTAGTGCATTTTGTATGTATTGAACAAGACCGACTAGAGATAGTTGTTTTAGAGTGTCTGATAAACTATATTCTCTAAACTATTAAATGTGCTTATATTCTCAATCATGATATAACTATTGTGAACTGTATATATTATTTATCGTTTTAATTTCTTAAAAGGTGAGATTCTAAGATGGGTCAATATTCTTGGTAGATTGGATGATAACAATATATATTGGTGAAATAATAAGTTAGTTGATGGAATCCATGTCTCGGTATAGAGATTGATGATACGCCTTTTATGTGAAGCTTATAAGTTTTTGTGTGTAAATAAGACCGGTGAATTTATGAATCCGACATATGAAATAAGCTAAGCATTGCTCTAAAGAAAATTATTCATTATATTAAATTCATCAGTAATTTAATTTATTGATTATTATTTGTAATCTTAACATGAAAAATTACATAAGTGTTTAATGGAGAATTTCAAAATAAAAATAGATGAGTGCAATTACAAATTTTTAGTGGAATGATTTGTGATTTATTATGATAAAAGTAATTTAAGTTGGTATTTTGAATTATTTCAATAATAAGGAGCCTCAGTAATTAATTTTGTGGAGAAGGCACTGCTTCAAGTAGAAATAGACGTGTGTGTTTTTTTTTCTTTAGATTGGCTATAAATAGGAATTCAGAATTGAGTTTTCGATTCAGTACTTGCCCACCCAAGTATCGAGAGACTTCGGATGTTAATTGGGATCACTATAGAAGACTGTAGATTCAAAGACGAACTTGCTTCAAGATATCTGGTCACGCTGAAGAGGTATTTCTTGGTTAACTTGAAGCATTCTTTGCGTGAACTATGTGTTTATGTTGATTGTCTATATTACATGCAAGTGATACTGTCTATTTGCTTCCACTGCGTATGCCTATTTTTCCCACAGAAATTTCAACGTTGCTTTCACCCTGACAGACCCACTTTTGTGGGACTATATTGGGTATGTTGCGCACCTAAGGGTGTGGCCTAGTGGTTCAATTAAGTTTGGAATGAGCATCATGAAATCTTAGGTTCAATTCCCAGCAGGGACAAATACTAGATGTTTTCTTCCCATCAAGCTGCTGGTGGGAGGTGTCAAGTATCCCGTGGATTTAGTTGACTTGCATGCAAGTTGGCCCGGTGTTCTCTAATTAACATAAGAGTTCGATTAAATCTGAATTCACACTACATGGCTTTTTAGAAATGCCGCTGACAACAAAATTTTCTTCATATTCATTCGTCCCAACACATTTCCTAAAGGGGACGTTTGGTAGAGTGTAACGCTATACCAACCTTTTCCAAGCCCAAAACTTGAATAAAGAACAACGTGCTATCTCAATCGAGTTGACTTCTGATTTTGGGGGAGATTTTTTTACGTATACATCGTGCACCATTTTGACGTAGTCGTCAATTTTGTCCGCAGTCCAGTCATCGGTTCTAATGGGAGGAAGAAACTTGACCGTTAGAGGAGCCGGTCTAACGTGTAGGCTGCCCTTCCTCCATGCTAGATGAGTGTTTGTCATTACAATTGGAACAATTGGACGCCGTGTTTGCAATGCCAAGTGCACAAAGCCCTGCAGCGACAGGACACAACAAACTCAGTGATCATCGCGTTCTAAGGTCTCAATTGAACAGATCGAGGAACCTATTACACCAAAAGCTCCATAGGAATCAACAAAAGTAATCCATTACAATGCTAGTAGCCATATGAAGTATATCAACAAAAAAAGGCACTAAAGCTCTCGCTATGCATAGGGTCCGAGAAAGGGCCCCACCACAAGGGTGTACTGTACGCCGCCTTACCTTGCATTTCTGCCAGAGGCTGTTTCCAAGGCTTGAACCCGCCCGTGACCTTCTGGTCACATGACATTAATTTTACCAGTTAGTGTAAGACTCCCCCTTCACATGAAGTATATCAACTAAAGGAACTAATAGTGGAAATCTTGCCTTCTTGAATGGTAGCAATCGTCCATTTTCGGATCTGGGGCCTTCTGGAAATATTATTAAGGATAAACTACATATGTTTCGCAATAGCATGAGCAGCCTGAAAAATTCATCAAACGTATCAGTATATATAATGGTTTCATAAGAACAACACGGAGCTGAACGGAGAATGTACCTCCTTCATGGACTCGATGGCTGCAGCTGGATTAGAACGATCTATACGTAGATGGTTTGCTAAAACGTAGAGCTGCCCGATGAACAGGTACCAAATTATCTGAAAAATATGATCAAGGAAAGTCTAAGTCGATACAAGTGACTTAACAACATATAAAAGGAATGTGATTGAACATGAATATGAACATCTATAAGAAAAACGGGGCAGCCTGGTGCACGAAGCATCCGGTGTTGTTCATGTAGGATCAGGTGAAGGGCCGCGCCCAAGGAGGGAATGTAATGTAGGCAGCCTAACTGAATAATGATATAGCTTTCTATTAACTATCCTCCAACACACATAAAAGGACAGCCCAGTGCTCTTCGGGGAAGGCCCCACCACAAGAGTGTACTGTACGCAGCATTATCTGCATTTCTGTCAGAGGCTGTTTCCAAGCTGTGTATTAACTATCCACCAACACACATGCATATGTAAAGTGTCAAAGTTATACGGAGAGGCTACGAGAGAAATAAGCTAAAAGAAAAGATCATTTCTGTTAGCAGTAAACAACTTCAACTCCTCAACATGTGAGATACAGTATGCATGAACAAATTGCCAACAATCTACTACTTTCGCTCAGTTCATATTCATCGTAAAAGTTACCTCCTTTTTAGCGACGCCAACAGTGCCAGTTGGAGTGAGCCACATTATAAGGAAAATGTCGATAAGAGATGCATGGTTACTGATATAAATTGCAGTTTCCTCGGAATATTCAAGGCCTTCTATTGTTATCGGATTCCCAAGTATCCACATCTGAGATGAACAAATAGGAACCTCATCAAAACAACTTCAAATTTCAACTATAAATTGAGAACTTGAATTTTGCTAGCTTGCTAAATAACCATACAAGTTAATATGATCTTAGCATAACTAACAATGTATGTACCATTGGGAAAAGACAGAGTGTACATCAATACTTTGAAGTTTGGTGTATGAAAAATGCGTGTATAAAACTCACATTTATTAGTTTGGTGTAAACACTTGTGCGAAGAAGTATTTCCAACTTTCTTTTTCCTTTTCTTCCTCATTGGTTTGTCACTGGGGACCCTTTTTGGCCTAGTGGAATTGGGAACCATGCGATCGTGTCAAATTCAATTCCCAACTGACACATAATCATCAACAACGACAACAACAACATACCTAATGCATTCCCACATAGTGGGGTCTGGATCAGTGGCGGATCTACATGTATTCCAGGGGTTCATCCCAACCCCTTCGTCGGAAAATTATACTATTTTTACATGATAAAAAAAAAAAAATTATGTATAAATAATAGAGGCTGAACCCCCTTCGACCAATCCGTATATGTACTACTGAACCCCTCACAGAAAATCCTGGATCCGCCCCTTGTCTGGATAGGGTAATGCGTACGCAGACTATTCCACTACCTCATATGAAGTAGAGTGTCTGTTTCCGATAGACCCCCGACTCAATGCAGATAACAGTATAACAAACACCAAACACAAAAACACACAACAAAAAGAGATAACATATTGCTAACTAATACAGAAAACACGACAGCCACAAAGATAATGCTATAAACTAACACATATCTTTCGCTATTTGTTCAAGTCCCAGGTGGATAGAGTTACCAGTACGAATGTAGCTGGTACTCGTAAAATTAGTGGAGATGCATGCAAACTGAAAAAAAAAAAAACGCACCATCTAATGCATGAGAACATTCAATATTAGACAATATTATTGGAGACAAAATAAGGTCTTACCATCAATCTTCCAGTAACATGTCCATAGATATTCCCTTGCCTTATCCTTTGATATGGCCAAGGAAGAAGCAACAACATAATATATAACAGCCCATATCAATGTAGTAAACATCATTACCACAACACAAATTAACATCCTAATCCATGAAATCAACATAATAACCCAACCATCATCATCTCCATACACCTCTTCTCTTTTTTCATTAGCCACTACTACTTCTCTTGGTCTATCAGAATCCAAAACTGAACCAGAACTAGCATCAAAATAACTCCCAAATCTTCTGTTCTTCAGAAATCCACTAGCCAAACTAGCACTTTCCATAGTTCTGTGAAAAGATTAAAAAATGTCAACTTTATATTAATGAATCTTGAAAATTCTATTGAGTTATTGAGATAGTGGCACAACACGAAAGCAAATAAAGATGTAACTGTGGGGTCCTTTGGGATGAGATAAGTATGTATGTTGCATGCAAAATTTTATTTCGAAATTATTAGCTTTTATCGCACGTACCAAATCACCTTAAAATGTAATCAACTAATGAGAAAAAAGTTAGAAATATATCTTAATACTTTTGCACCACGTTTCAACTTTATAGGAGTTCTATAACCCCCTAAATTATTTTTTATTTTATTTTTATAGCATATATTTATCAGCATTATCACTGAATGAATATACATATCGAGTCTGAAATGGTTTAACTAAATAAATATATGCCATGATTTTCATAAAATTGAGACGTGTTGCAGTACATTTTGCCAAAAATTTAAATGTATTTTGGACCTTTTCCCCCAAACTAATCATGTAAATATATTTAATACGTTTTCCATCCCTACGTGTACACAAAACAAAATGAATTGAAATAGAAAGGGTGGGATGTCTATTCTCTATTGGTTGTTAATATTTGTCTGAATATAACATATGGTCTTTATCTTTGTGATGGATTTCTTATCTTATTTTCTAACTTAAGTTTTGAATTTATTTATTTTTGTTTACAAATAAAAAATTTATGTGGACTCAAAAATGCAGCCTTGTTTTCTTTTTGTGCTTTTTTCTGTTTAGATTATAGTAGGGACCATAACTTTGTGGCACATTTTTTTTTCCTATCATATGATTTTGCATTCAAACAAGAAAAAAAATAAAAAGGTTTTTCACCAAAAAGAAAAAAGAAAGTATATCCTTATTCCACCCTTTCGAAAAGGCTATGCTTTTGATTCTTTTATAAATTAGTTTTAATACAACGTGCGTTACATATGTGCATCACAATCAAGCAATAAGAAGAATAAATTATATAAAATAATAATCAATAGTTAAAAAAAAATACCATGTGCATCAAGTCATAATTAATAGAAATAATTAATATTTAAAATAATTATCATACGCGTGTAAGTTTATATTAAATAGCTAAACATACATTTTTTTTCAATTTGTATATTTCGAAACTCATATATAAACCTCTAATTTCGAAACTCACATATGTTTGTATTTATATTCAAAGTGAATTTCAGAATTCATACACAAAACAAGATTATTTCGGAGCTCATATATTTAACTACTTACTAAATTATAGCCACATCCTGTAATTAACTAAACTTTGGTTACTATATGTCTTATTTCTAAAATTTTGCCACAATAAATCTGATTGGCTATTTGTGTAATGATCTCCAAAACTCATGGGCCGGGCACATAATCCTCTAACAACCCGAGGCCCAAGAGCGCGAATCTCAGAAATTGGCGCACAAATCAAAAAAAATTGCCCCAAAAATTTCACTATAATTTCATTTCATAAAATCCCTCCAAAATTCACATTTGAAATTCTACATATAAACTTCCTCTCCATTAAAGCTCCAGCTAAGGTCGAGATAAATAATGGCAGATTTTGAACCTCCATCGTTCTCTCTCGGCTTTGATTTCGACCTCGATTCGGAGCCCCAATTCAATAATGACCCGAAAATGGATCCGGATCCCGACCCGAAAGATTCGGAGCCTCAATCAACTGTACTACCAAAATCCTCGGTGAGCTTACGAACAATCAATGAAGTTGATGATGAAGAAGACGATGACTTTGAATTCACAAAAATGGATCCGGTTTCGGACCGGAAAGATTCGGAGCCTCAATCAACTGTACTACCAAGACCCTCGGTGAGCTTACGAACAATCAATAAATTTGTTGTTGATGAGGAAGACGATGATTTTGAATTCACAAAAATGGATCCGGGTACGAACCGGAAAGGTTCGGATCCACCTAGATCTCTGAAACGGCTCAAGCGGGGGGCCGCTTTGAAATCCGAACCCGAACCTGTGGCCCAAAAGTTGAAGCTGGGAGAAACGTGGTGTAATGTGGATGATGATATTGAAGAGTTCTCTTCGCAGGAGGATGAACCTAAAGGTAAAAGACTTTACCTTTTCATTGGGATTTTTTAGTCGAATCCTCTGTTTACTTTTTCTAACTGTGTAAATAAATTGTACGTTGAGTATACAGTTGTATGTATATTATATATGAATTATACATTTGCTGGATATTGGTTGAGTGAGCAGTTATCGAAGTTACGGTTTAATCTTTAGTAGAGTTCTATTTCTGTTATAAATTTGTAGATTTGAGCTGGGAAAAGCATAAGCTTTCACCTGTTTTTAGTAGGGTTTTATTTTAGCTACCTTTCTACATTTTTTTGGAAATAGTCTCTTTACCTTCACGAGGTATGTGTATAGTTTGCGTATACTCTGCTTTCCCTAGACCCCATTTTGTGTGATTTCTTAGGGTATGTTGTTGTTGTTGTTGTACCTTTCTGCATTTTGGTGTTTTATTTTCTTAGTTTACTTCTATTTTTGTTATAAATTTGCACATTTGAGCTGGGAAAAGCATAGGGGGCCCTGATTCTTTGTTTCATTTTTGGGGTTTCGAGTGGTGAAATAGTCAATCTGTGCTGATTTCTATTGCAATTATTTTAATTGTATCTTTTAGTTTTTGGGGTTCAATTGCTTGAGAATTGAGATATGTTATTGTCACAATGTTTTAGAGGTGGATTTTGGGATAGTCTTAAGTAATAGTAGCTGAAGAGCTGAAAGGCTTTTATTTTTATTAACTGGGACAGACGACAAGCATGTGTAAAATTGAAGTATCAGATTTTCAGTTACTCTATCACCCAGACAGAATTGAATTTGGGATAGCCTAGTTGTAGCTAAAAAGCTCTTCTTTTTATTTATTTGGACTTGTAAGTAGAGGTGGCGAAATTAGCCTATAAAATCATTACCTGCAACATGTTTGAGATTGCGCTTATAATTGACCTGCCCATTTATTAGCTCATCTCATTTCTCCCCAAGTAACTTTTAACTTGCCCATGTATTAACTCGACCCATATTGACCTGCCTAAATTCGCCCCAACCCGCTCATTCGCCACTCTACTTGTAAGTATATCTAAATTGAATATCATATTTTAAGTTATCTATCACCTTAATAAAATTCAACACTGAAGCTTAATTACGTATTTGCAAGTTAGGGAGCTTGGGAGATTGATGGAAATGAATGAAGGGAAGACTCTTGGATTTCAATAATCTGCTATTGTGAAAACAAGATCCTCATATAAGCTTGCTTTAGAAATCAAAACTTGCACGGGAAGTTCTGTTAAGGTCTGCTTTAGAATTTAAATGCACTGGCCTGTATGTGGTTCAACATGATAATTAATGAGATAATCCAATGTCACTTTGGACAAAGTAATTTCAGAATATCTGTTTTCTCTCACAATAAACATGGGTTTAGAACAGAACATGGTGAACTTACCATATAGACTAACAGATTAGTTTGGTCAAGTATCAATTGTTGTTACACATGCAGTAGGCTTGGTTTTAGGTGTCTCTTAGTTGATTTAGAGATTGTCTAATGATTGAGGGATAAGTGTGCAATTTTTTTGTTATTTTAAAGCAATGGCATCTGAGTCAATTTTTGTGCACTTGATCTATTCCATTGGATACTTGCATCCATGACATGTACAGAGAGACTTGGATGACTGTGTCCAAAAATGAAGCATAAATGAAGAAATCACCTAAAAATTTTCCTCTCTACTGGCTTCAAACTCTAATCCCTTCCGATCTTCATTTTGACCTTGTTAACCATTAGGCCATACCCTTGGGTGTTGGGACAGGTGTGAGATTTAGGGAACTTGAATTTGTTGACAATATTTAGAATTGGAATATAACTAGTTCTATTATGCGAAATGGATGTATGAGATTCTCATAGCTGATACACTTGTTACCATTTTCATAAAAAAGGATTCACATAGAAGACCTTAACTACCTTTGCAATTTAATTATGGCACACTGAAAATTTGTGGTCATTTTGCCTCATACTATGTACTAGAAGCATCATTTGTGGTTGTTTGGTAGACATTGATGTACTTCTCAAATTTCCTACTAGCTGTGTACTCGAGAAATATGGTATGAGAAATGCGCCATAATTATTTGCTTTGTACTTGGGAGTTTTACTATGTTTCAGTAAAACTATGCAGTTAGCGATATCTCTATGTCTAGTCTGACAAATCAGATCTGGCCTCTGGGAATACAGCCTGCCTGACATTTTAATCTCCATCTTTCTTTTAGTCTGACAAATCAGAGCACAGATAAATGATGTAGTTGGTTATAGATTTGTATGAAAATTTATAATGGCTCTCATGCAGTTTTTATGTTGTTTGCATCAGATCATCCCAAATGTCACATTTCCGTGTGTAGCAGTTCAAAAATCCCGTTACGGGGGCAAAGGGTATTATCCTCACAATCTGTAAGCAGATGCACAGGAAGGAAGAATGAGGCTTCAAATGTTTCTTCCATTTCCCAGAGTATGGGAACTAGCACTAGTAATTTTGTTTTCCCAGAGATAACTATTAGTCCATTGAGAAGGTTCCAGCTGATTGACTCTGATTCTGATGAGCCTTCCAAAAGTGAATTCGTGGAAAAAGAATCAGATTTTGTGGATTCTCCTTTGAGCGGTAATCTACAACATAATGGTGCAGATTTAAATTGCCAGAGAAATGCAGGACCTTCTGCTGGAACGTTTAAGACTAAAGATCTGTGGGAAGACTTCTGTTCAGAGAAGACTTTCAATATTCCTACACCTGCTCTTGATGAGGTTTGCGAGGAATATTTCAAATCGGTAAAAGATGGAAAAAGAACTCAAACTACGAAGAGTGGTTTAGCTGAAAGTAACATGCGACCTCAGGGCCCTCTTCTCCCTGTTCACTGTTACTTTTTCCATAAAGATCCAAGAATCCAAAAGTTAGTTCGTGATCATTTACCTCACTTTTTTCCCTTGGGTGCCAACAATATTCCTGGACAATACCAAGATGATGCATCAGTTATAGATTACATGTAATATATTTGCTTCTTTCTTCTCTGTTATTTTTTTTCTCATGAATTATATGACTTATCCCAAAAGTCTCTGTGCATGTCGTCTTCAGGGGTCAATTTTGTCATGACGGAGGTTCTAAGAAAACTTCTCAGAAATCTGCTGTTGTGAAAAACTCTAGAAAGAGCAGAAAGAATGTGAAACAACCTAATAATGTGGAAGAATCACAAGGATCCGAGGGATGGGTGAACCCTAAGAGCTCTGCTGGTATTCCAAAAGATGCTGGCAGGAGAAGGGTGCAGGCAGTTGGCAAATCAGCAGGTCATTGGTACACAGCTGGAGATGGAAAACAAGTAAGTTGATTCGGTCTTAATATTTGGAGCTTGTCATTGATGTTCTTGTTGAAGTTCTTTAGTTAAATAGTCGTCGATGAAACAAATTCATAGACTGTACTATGGATGCTGGTTGTGGGCTGAAATTTGGTTAAAGTTTTGTGCTAGTTTGGCATCTTGATGCCTCTAAACCATTGTCGGGATATGTATGTAAGTGGGCAAATCACTAAGTTTGTCCCATTTTTTCGCAACTTGGAACACTTGTTAGACATTTGTGTTCAGTCTGTGTAGCTTCATGGAATCACCTTATTCCTTTAGAATCGATTCATGACATTCATAGAACCTTTTGGTGTTATATTAGAATTGATTCATGGTGTGCTATCTTCTGTACATCAATCAAAGAGTTGATCTACTTCTTTTTATCAGGTTTACGTTGCCAAAAATGGGCAGGAGTTTTCTGGCCGAAGTGCATATAGATGTTACAAAAAGGTACATTTTCTGTATTTCATTGCTCTCGCCAGGAACCAATGTGTGCACTCAACTCATTGTTCTCATTTCATCTCGATTACTCGATTGTTTTCATTGATAACCTTCGATACTTCTGAATATATACACAATCATCTAATGAATGCATATCTTGTATTTTCCTTTTTGCATATATACACAATCATCTAATGAATGCATATCTTGTATTTTCCTTTTTGCAGGAGAGTGGAGGGATTAAAAAGTCGACAACAAAGACTGCTGGCAAAAGGAAAGCAGCTTCAAAGAAGAAATAGAGCCCCTACAGAAGCGAATACGCGCTCCGTTTACTTGCCATGTTCATGTTAATATGTTCTGGAAATGGAATTTTGTATTACCAAACTATTGTATAGCAGTAATTTGTTTTCTAAGATGACAGATTAATAGCAGAAAAGCTCTATTCTTGATGTTTTGACAACTGATATAATCTGAGGGACAAGATAATTATGTTCTTGCTGTATTCTGCTAAAGATCTATTAGGGGTAATTTGGTAGTAGTTGTGGTAAGATTATTTTTTATGCGGTATTTGGTTTGGTGTATCATAAATAATATACATTGCATAATTTTAAAGGTTTTGAAGGATAAGTGTATCTTTAATCATGCTACTGCATGCGTTAAAACCCCTTTCAGTGGCAAATTGAAAAAGTGTTCTAAACAAGGTACTAGTAATACACAAAATTAATGCATGCATTATTTTTTCTAACATACTCCACCATACCTTTAAGCATAATGTAACAATCTACTCCCTCTGTTGCATATTAATTGACACAGTTTATTATCTACGGTGATTAAGAAATTGTAAACAAGCAAGTAGTTTTATAAATTCACCCCTTATAAAATTTCTTGGGAATTTTATAAACAAGTGTGAATACTATAAAAAAAATTAATCGCAAGCATAATATGAAAAAAAAATAATTAATGTTTTCTTAATTCAGTAAAGTTATCAACTAATATTAAATAATTATTATTTTTATTAAGATGACCAACTAATATACGACAGAAAGATTACATAATTAGCATATCATAGTCAATAAAAGAATCCTAAACCTAATTAAAGAAAATGATTAGCCAACAACAAACCTACAACATTGTCATCTATTTAAGTTTGACGAATCGTATTTTTATAAACTGATTTCAATACTCATTATACTAACATTTTTTTAAGTATTTAGCAGTGTGTTATAGTTTTGTTGTGTATTTTTATATTTTTTTATTTGTTATACTCATAGGTTTATTGAAAACAACCTCTCTATTTCATCTAAGATAGCGATATGAATTGCGTATACTTTACTCTCCTCAGATCCACTTTGTAAAAATACACTGAATATATTGTTCTTGTACTCATATATAGTAACCTCTACAGTTAGATCTTCTTTTTCCTCTATATACAAAAATAAAAAATAATTTCTTCTCATATGTCTTAGCATCGATGAACAAAATTATCATAGACTTATTTAAATACACACAAACTAATCGAAACACCTGTTGAGTTCAATGTGTGTGAATAGAAAATAGCGGAAAAAATGGTGAAGGAAAAGAGAGACACTAATTTAGAAAGTGTACTCTCAAAATAAAAAATTTCACTACTTCTCCCACACTGGTGGGAGAAAGGAACTTTGGAGTGTTTTTAATGAGGAACACTAACTCCACATAGATAGTGAGGCAAGAACAAGGTGGTGCCTTGCTCTGTTGTTGTTGCTTGCTCGACTC